>NC_084551.2:60117500-60242500 GCF_033978685.3 Nerophis lumbriciformis | reverse complement strand
ACGACCAAAGTAGAGGATGAGGTCTTCCTCTGTGCTCTTGTTCAGTTTCAGGACTTGTGAAGAAAGATGAGGGTTTAGTTTTTAATTAATTTCATGCAGTTCCCCTTTCAGTGTCAGGAAAAAAAAAAACCAAATACAAAGAAGCTGAGCACAATTTGAATGTTTTGGTGGGATCAGAATACAAAATCTAAAGCCAGTGAAGTTGTCACGTTGTGTAAATGGTAAATAAAAACAGAATACAATGATTTGCAAATCCTTTTCAACTTATAAGACAAGATACTTAATGTTCACACTGAGAAACGTTATATTTTTTTTGCAAAAAATCATTAACTTAGAATTTAATAACAGCAACACATTGCAAAAAAAGTTGTCACAAGGGCATGTTTACCACTGTGTTACATGGTCTTTCCTTTTAACAACACTCAGTAAACATTTGGGAACTGAGGAGACACATTTTTGAAGCTTTTCAGGTGGAATTATTTCCCATTCTTGCTTGATGTACAGCTTAAGTTGTTCAACAGTCCGGGATCTCCGTTGTGGTATTTGAAACTAAATAATGTGCCACACATTTTCAATGGGAGACAGGTCTGGACTACAGGCAGGCCAGTCTAGTACCTGCACTCTTTTACTACCAAGCTCCGCTGTTGTAACACATGCAGAATGTGGCTTGGCATTGTCTTGCTGAAATAAGCAGGGGCGTCCACGATAACAACAACAAATGTTGCCCCAAAACCTGTATGTACTTTTTCAGCGTTAATAGTGCCTTCACCAGATGTGTAAGTTACCCATGCCTTGGGCACTAAGACACCCCCATACCGTCACAGATGCTGGCTTTTCAACTTTGCGCCTATAACAATCCGGATGGTTCTTTACCCCTTTGGTCCGGACGACACGGCGTCCCACAGTTTCCAAAAAACAATTTGAAATGTGGACTCGTCAGACCACAGAACACTTTTCCACTTTACATAAGTCCATCTTAGATGAGCTCAGGCTCAGCGAAGCCGGCAGCGTTTCTGGGTGTTGTTGATAACACACTACACTCGGACTTGGCGGAGAGAATGAGCACGTTCAGTGGAAGGCTCGGACTCCCAAAATTTAACACGGAACGACGCAGGAGGTCCTTCATGCCGACAGCCGTCAGACTGTATAATGCATATGTTGCTTTTTGACTCTAGTTGTATCTATAATAGACTGTATTTATATTATTCATAATAATGCTGTATAATAGACTGTATTTAAAATAACATAAATGGCTTCCGCTTTACATAATAGATATGTAACTTGGACTTACAGATGTAGGGATAACATGTAGTTACTAACAGTGGTTTTTGAAGTGTTCCTGAGCCCATGTGGTGATATCCTTTACACACTGATGTCGCTTTTTGATGCAGCACCGTCTGAGGGATCGAAGGTTCGTAATATCATCGTTTACGTGTAGTGATTTCTCCAGATTCTCCGAACCTTTTGATGATATTACGGACCGTGGATGGTGAAATCCTTAAATTCCTTGCAATAGCTGCTTGAGAAATGTTGTTCTTAAACTGTTCGACAATTTGCTCACGCATTTGTCGACAAAGTGGTGACCCTCGCCCCGTCCTTGTTTGTGACTGACTGAGCATTTCATGGAAGCTTCTTTTATACCCAATCATGGCACCCACCTGTTCCCAATTAGCCTGTTCACCTGTGGGATGTTCCAAATAAGTGTTTGATGAGCATTCCTCAACTTTTTTTGCCACTTGTGCCAGCTTTTTTTGAAACGTGTTGCTGGCATCGAATTCAAAATGAGCTAATATTTGCAAAAACATAAAGTTTTCCAGTTAGAACATGAAATATCTTGTCTTTGCAGTCTATTCAATTGAATATAAGTTGAAAAGGATTTGCAAATCATTGTATTCTGTTTTTATTTACCATTTACACAACTTCACTGGTTTTGGGGTTTGTAGATATAATGTTAGTGGATAAACCAACTAACTATATGGTTCGCAACTGGTTTAAAGAGTTGTATATGAGGTGTGAGTCTAGTTCGACTTCACGTTCAAGTGGTTTTGATGGGTTTGTTTGCAGAATTAAACCGAGTGGAAGGTCGTCTGTGATGTTCTTCGCCCTCAGCGAGAGTCTACCCAGGATTACAGGAGTCTAAAGGTAAAGTCCTACAGTTAATGGAAAGTAAACCAGAGAGTATATTTGAGTTCTGATATGTTGGCCGGGTTGAGGGGCTTTGGGACGGGGGGCTAAATAGATGAATAAAGAACAAAGAGGGGGCGAGCAGACGCAGGTTGTGGTCGATAGTGTCAAAAGCGCATGGCAGATCTTAAAGAATGAATATTGATCTTTTAGGGGGGGCTTTTACCCAGGCGACCTGCAGGAGGTCAGCTGGTGTAATTAGACCAGTGGACGTCTAAGTCGAGACTGGGGGGGGGGGCTTGTTGGAAAGGTAACACTCGAACGAGCTGGTTTTAGTCCTGAATAAACTGTTTTAAGTTTATGTACACTTGCAGGGTTTAGGTGCCGTTTGCTTGATGTAATATTGTTGTTATGGTAACGGGAGGTGTGCTGTAGAGCCCGACATAATATCTCTACTTTTTGTAGGAAATCATGCAAAAAAGTTAAACAGTATATGTTTTGCATTTGACATATTTCCATACTTCCCCTGTATGAGGTCCTGCAAGGCCAAACACATGAAATATTAATATAAACAAAATACAATAAAATACATTCAAATTTAGTAAAAATATAAATCAGTAAAAGTATAAATAATATAATTAAAATATTTACTAATAATGTAATTTGGAAAAAATATATATATATTTTATTATTTATTTAAAGTGAAGACCTTAATGTTAAGTATTAATTGCAGACAATAATAAAAATACTTTGCAATTAAATAATATGATTTAAAAAAAGCTGATATATTTCATCTTGGTCATAAGGGTTTGGTGCAGCGCGATTCAACCGGTTGGTTTGAGTTTGTTCAGCGGTAAAATTTCAAATGTCAACACTTGTGAACTTCCTCAAAAGATATAAACGATCTTTGACTAGCATTTTGTTTTTTGTTTTTTACAGTAAGAGGGTTTTTGCCCTAGGTCCTTAAAAAAAGCAGATTATTCCTTTCATATTAAATATATTAAATATTTGTTTTATTTACGGCAGTAATTAATAATCAATTAATTTGATTAGAAAATGTAAATGCTGCAATAGAGCATACATGAGAGCGGTGGCGTTTGGGTGCTGTGATTTGAACAGTGGCTGTATATATATATATATATATATATATATATATATATATATATATATATATATATATTTTTATTCATCTTTTTTTTTTTATTAGGAAAACAAAATATTTACTATTGTCATGTAATTTAGAAAAAATATATATATACATATATATTATTTATGATTTATTTGAAGTGAAGTCCTTAATGCTAAGTATTAATTGCAGACAATAATAAAAATACTTTGCAATTAAATAATATGATTAAAAAATTATGATATATTTCAACAGTGTTATAAGGGTTTGGGGCAGCGCAATCTTAACTAGTTGGTTTGAGTTTGTTTACCGGTAAAATTTGGCACAAAGGCAGCAATAATTGGGAACTTCCTCTAAAGATGTAAACGATCTTTGACTAGCATTATTTTTTTATTTTTTTTACAGTAAGAGGGTTTTTGTCTTGGTATTTTTGCCCTCGGTCCTTTAAAAACAGCAGATCATTCCTGTCATATTAAATATATTGTTTTTTTTTATTTAGGGCAGCAATTATTAATAAATTAAAAATTTTATTAGAAAATGTATTTTTTTACTTGGATAAATCGTTTAATAAGTGTAACTAATAAAAACTGATCAAATCCGGCTGCTGGAATAGAGCATACATGAGAGCGGTGGCGTTTGGGTGCTGTGATTTGAACAGTGGATATTTTTTTTATTTTTTTTATTTATACATTGTTTTTATTATTAGGAAAAAAATGATGACGGTTGAGGCAAGCAGAAAATATGTTTTTTTATTTAAACAATTTTCCCTATAATATGCACGTTTATTCGATTACTCGATTCGTCATACAAACTATAGATTACTAAAACAATTGATTGCTGCAGCCCTAGTTCTTTATAATGTAGTTGTGTTCAGAACTTTGCATACACTTTTTATGGGCTTGAGATATTTTTGCCGTTTGATGACTTATCTCAGACCCAGGGCAAATTAAGGCCCGGGGGCCACATGTGGCCCGTAATGTGTTTCAGTCTGGCCCGCCGAACATTCCCAAATATTTTTTTCCATCTCTAAGATGGAAAGTGTAGCTGCCATTATGATGTGCAGTGATGTTCTCAAATTATTGTAAGTCTTGAACTATACAAAGTATTTCAATGGTTAGAATATGCACTTTTGCATGATATACTAGTTAATATGGTAATCTAATTAGTTACTATGTCTAAGTCACAGCCGCGGCCAGCCTGAAATGTGGGTGTCAGGGACAGACGCGGAAGGAGATTTTATAACAAAGTTCTAAAGCTTAGTGATATATCAGATATATCAGATTGTAGGTGTTTATTTTGTATTTTTTGTGTACCCTTCGCGTTCATATTTCGCTGTTTGTTGCATTTTTGTTCTGTTTCGCTTGATTGTAAAATATGTGGATGGAGAGGGGGTGTGACGTTCATATGTTGTCAATATTCAGTGTTTTATCCTTCATAGTTAATATTGTAAATCCCACATTCTTTATTTTCATGTACATTCTGGGTGTACATCCATCCATTTCTACCGCTTGTCCCTTTTGGGGTCACGGGGGGTGCTGTTCTCATTCAGTAAAACATTTGTTTAATTCCATTTAGATTTTGAAGGCGGTCTGTCTTAATGTTTTTAGCTGTATATATGTATGTATATGTATGTATATGTGTACGTATACTGTATATTTATGTATGTGTGTGTGTATGTGTGAATGTGTGTGTGTGTGTATATGTATGGATATATGTATGTATGTATGTATGTATTATGTATATATATGTATGTATGTATGTATGTATGTATTATGTATATATATGTATGTATTATATATATATATATATATGTATGTATTATATATATATATATATATATATATATATATATATATATATATATATATATATATATATATATATATATATATATGTCTTAATAAGGTTATCCAAAAAATAATGCTCGATACCGTAGTAGAGCGCAATATATGTATGTGTGGGAAAAAAATCACAAGACTACTTCATCTCTACAGGCCTGTTTCATGAGGGGTTCCCTCAATCATCAGGAGATTTTATAACAAAGTTCTAAATCTCCTGATGATTGAGGGAACCCCTCATGAAACAGGCCTGTAGAGATGAAGTAGTCTTGTGATTTTTTTCCCACACATACATATATATATATATATATATATATATATATATATATATATATATGTATGTAAATGTCATGACTTGGTCCTTGGGTTTAGTTTTTCCAGAAGGCAACGGAAAGTTGGCTCGGGCGAGACGGGAATGTAAGTACATATTTTTATTTTTTACACTAACAAAAGACAAAAAAGAGTACAAACGAAAAGCACGCACAGTGGCGGAGAACAAACTATGAAACCAAAAGACTATAGCATTAATAAACAAAACTTACTTGGCTTGGACTAAAGTAGCAGCATGAACGATGGACATGAAAACAAGTGTCAGGAATGTGAAGACCATAAATGTGGGATGTCGCCAGAAAGACAATCTGAAAACAATGAACTTAAATACTACAGACACGATTGACGAAAACAGGTGCGTGACTCAAAACGTGAAACAGGTGCGTGACGTGACAGGTGAAAACTAATGGGTTACTATGGTGACAAGAGTGCACAATGAGTCCAAACGTGGAACAGGTGAAACTAATGGGTAACCATGGAAACAAGACAAGGGAGTGAAAAGCCAGAAACTAAAGAGTCCAATAACTAAACTAAACAAAACATGACTAAAACAAAACATGATTACACAGACATGACAGAATGTATATATATATATATATATATATATATATATATATATATATATATATATATATTAATATATATATAAGACTTTTGTGGCTGTAGTCTGCGTCCTAAGTTTGGTAGTGATTTGGTGCTGCACATCCTTGGTCACAGGCCCGTGAAAACCACACACACCTTCTCAGGGTCCATCCTTTGTCCTCTCTGAAACGTGCCCTGCTCAGCGTTTGACCCTCAGTCCAGACCTCATATGTAAGCGCACATGTTTAAGGACAGAGATACCCGAGCGTTTGGACGAGGCGCCAGCATTCACACCCCCATGTTGGCAGACACAGAGCTCGGTGCGCTTGTCGCCGCCGGGGGACGCCCTATGGTAAGGTGAACTCGGAGTGAACCTTCCACAACATAAATAACATCGTTCCTTCATCTCCCCAAGCCCAACTCCTCAGTCTTTCTTAACCGCCCCCTCCCAGTTTTTTTGTTTTTTTTGCTTTCCAGTCCCCATCTCCCTCTTTCATGTGATACAACAAATATAAGCGTTATGAGGGATGCCATTCCCACACACGCCGACTTAGCCCCGGAAGCACCTGAGTGAGGCCATCGAACACCACAATGACACCAACTTCAAAGCCGGCCAAAGACTTTAGATCAGGGGTGCTCACACTTTTTCTGCAGGCGAGCTACTTTTCAATTGATCAAGTCGTGGGGATCTACCTCATTCATATATATAATTTATATTTACTTATTTATGAAATATATGTTTTTGTTAACATGTTAAAGATGTTTAATGATAATGCAAGCATGTTTAACACATATAGTTAATATTGTTCATAAATTAAAGGTGTTTAATGATAATACAAGTATGTTTAATACATAAAGTTAATATTGTTAACAAGTAAAAGGTGTTTAAAGATAATGAAAGCATGTTTAACACATATAGTTAATATTGTTAAAAAATTAAAGGTGTTTAATGAAAATACAAGCATGTTTAATACATATAGTTTATATTGTTAACAAGTTAAAGGTGTTTAATGATAATACAAGCATGTTTAACACATAGTTAATATTGTTAAAAAATTAAAGGTGTTTAATGATAATACAAGAATGTTTAATACATATAGTTAATATTGTTAACAAGTTAAAGGTGTTTAAAGATAATACAAGCATGTTTAACACATATAGTTAATATTGTTAATAAGTTAAAGGTGTTTAATGATAATACAAGCATGTTTAACACATAGTTAAAATTGTTAAAAAATTAAAGGTGTTTAATGATAATACAAGAATGTTTAATACATGTAGTTAATATTGTTAACAAGTTAAAGGTGTTTAAAGATAATACAAGCATGTTTAACACATATAGTTAATATTGTTAATAAGTTAAAGGTGTTTAAAGATAATACAAGCATGTTTAACACATATAGTTAATATTGTTAACAAGTAAAAGGTGTTTAATGATAATACAAGCATGTTTAACACAAGATTCCTTTCTTTCATGAAGACAAGAATATAAGTTGGTGTATTACCTGATTTTGATGACTTGCATTGATTATGCAGTGGTGCTGATAAGGTCCGCATTTTCGAATGGAGGAGAAAAAAAGTCCTCCTTTCTGTCCAATACCACATGAAAGTGGTTGCTTTTTGGCATCTTATTTGTCCAGCTTCCGTACTCCTTTGTATACACTTTACAAGAAATACATTGTCGGCAAACTCCGTAGCTTGCTAGCCTGTGCACGCCAGCTTTCTGAGACTCTTATTTTGTTAGCGCAACTCTGCAGTCGGTCTTTGGAGTTTTGACGACAGGTACGGCGCCAGAGTCTGTTGAAATAAAGTGTTTCTCGCCTTCCAGTCGGTAATTTTAATGAGCTGGCAGCAGCTAGCGTCATCTCAGAAGACCCTCGAGTGCCGTGAATGTCAATCAAGTGACGAAAGTGACGTCATAGTGAAGATTTATGATCGCTCATTTTTAGGACTATTTTTTTAATGCCTGGCTGGTGATCGACTGACACACCCTACGAGATCGACTGGTAGCTCGCGATTGACGTAATGAGCACCCCTGCTTTAGATCAACCGAACAGGTTTTATCCGGCCCCCCCGGGATGGGTTTGCTAAGTATAAAAATGAGCCAACATTTTTTTATGAAAGAAACTGCTGTTCTAAATGTGTCCACTAGATGTCGCAATAGCAATTAGTTGTATCTTTGTAGATGATGCTACATATGTAAAAAAAAAAAAAAAAAATAAACCACATGAGGAAAATGAGCAAACTACAAAAAATACATCCTGTAATTTGATTTTGATATAATTTGTATCTTGATACATTGAAAATGAACACCAATGAGTTGTTAGAATAATTATGTATATATTATCACACAACTCTATGCTTAAAGGCCGTTGCTATAGTTATTATTTGTAGTTTTTTTATCTGGATTGCCAGCCGTCTCGTATCAGTGTTGTGTCCAGACTCGACCTGCTGACTGCCAAGGCCGAACACCGCCGTGACACAGACAGAGCAGAGACAAGGCGATATCACCAGTGTCAACACATTTACATTTTTTGTATAATCATATATTGTGTCTAACTGGAGTTGTCGAGATTAACCCCCTTCCCTCAGCCACAGCTTCAGTGATGTAACCAGGGACCTCCCAAATAAATAAAGGAAGCACGCGGGCTGGACTTTTAGAACGTAGTTTGGATCTGTAACTCCAATACAGCCCAATACACGTGTCTCCTCATTGAGCCAAATTGAACTCTGTCTCTGCATGATTCCTTGCTTCTCGTCTGTTTAATAGATGTCATCAGTGTTTGAACCTGACATGAGTTGATCGATGAACGTTATCACATCAATTATTCAGAAGGTATAAATAACGACAAATAAATATAGACTACTACTAACTGCAACATGTAAGTGTCAAAAAAACAACAACAACATTATGATTTGTACATTTTCAGAATGTGCTTGTTCTATTTTTAAACAAGGAAAACAATGTGAAGTTGTCTTTATTTTTAAGTTATCATTCCGTGATTTTACCAGTCTGTTTCTCCATGTGGCCCCATCATCGAAAATTAGTTTCACACCACTGCTTTAGATCCTTTTTTTTTTTTCCTAGATGACAAAAACGACTGAACCTGTAAGGTTCGACCATGACTTGCAATCTGACGAAAATCCACTTCAAAAGTTGCATGAGTTCTGTCAGCATCATGGTACCTGTGGAGGGAGAGTGTGATCAGCGCGCCTACAGGAGCAAAGGTCACCGCCTCTGTCGATGGTGTTGAGGGCGGAGCACCATCGGATAGGGGCGGGGCATGTGCTGACGGAAAGACACAGCTGGCAGGTGATTAGATTTCAAAGGTGGTACGTGATAATCTACAAACGTTTGTATATATATATATATATATATATATATATATATATGTGTATATACGTGTGTATAAATGTGTATATGTGTGTATATAAAATAAAATAGATATATATATACTTTGAAGCAGCTCCGAAGGAGGTAGCCTACTTTTACCACTCTACTCAGGTTATTTTGTATCATGGGATTGTTCCATCTTGTCCTAAAATTGAACTATATATATATATATATATATATATATATATATATATATATATATATGTATGTGTATTTATATATATGTATATATACTTATAAATATATATACATATACATATATATATATATATATATATATATATATATATACATATATACGTATACTTATAAATATATACATATACATATAAATATATATTTTTTTTTATATATATATATATATAAATACATGTATTAAAAAAAATATATATATATATACTTATAAACATATACATATATATATATATATATATATATATATATATATATATATATATATATATATATATATCTATATATATATATATATACATATATATATACATATACATATATATATACATATACTTATAAATATATACATATATATATATATATATATATATATATATATATATATATATATATATATATATATATTTATATATATATATATATAAATATACATATATACATATATATATATATATATATATATATATATATATTTTTATATATATATATATATATATATATATATATATATATATATATATATATATATATATATATATATATATACTGTATATATATATATATATTTTTTTATTATTATTTTTTTTTTTGAACTTATATAAATACATGTTTTAAAAAATATATAAGACCACTTTAATGCGCCCTATCAGTGCGCTTATTGTATGAAAATAAACCTGACTAGATCCGGTCACCGGCAATGTGCCTTATAATCGGCTGCGCCCTATGGTCCGGAAAATACGGTCCTACTTGTCATGTCTGTGTGATCATGTTTTTGTCTTAGTCATGTTTTATTTAGTTATTGGACTTTTTAGTTTCTGGCTTTTCACTCCCTTGTCTTGTTTCCATGATTACCCATTAGTTTCACATGTTCCACGTTTGGACTCATTGTGCACTCTTGTTTGTCACCATAGCAACCATTCGTTTTCACCTGTCACGTCACGCACCTGTTTTTGTTAATCATGTCTATAGTATTTAAGTTCATTGTTTTCAGTTTGTCGTTCTGACGACATCCCCACATTTATGCTTCTGCACACTCTCCACACCCTTACAATCCTTGCTGCTCTTTTTTCATGCCGGTTCCATGCCAAGTAAGTTTTTGTTTATCAAGCCACAGTTAGTGTTTTTTGTTGTTCATAGTTTTTGCCTTTGTGCAAGTATTTGGTTTCATAGTTTGTTCTCCGCCATTGTGCGCGCCTTTTGTTTACTTCCTTGTTTTGTATTTATAATCTTTTAAATAAAAAATGTACTCACATTCCCGTCTCGCCCGAGCCGACTTTCCGTTGCATCCCGGAAAAGCAAACACCCAGGACCAAGTCATGACACTACTATTGTGAAGTTGTAAGTCTTATAAGAAATTTGCGGTGCTCAAAAGTAGTATTTTTATTCTCAGAAGATCTAAAAAAAATAGTCAATAAAAAAAACTACTATTGAGGGGATTGTGACTTGTATTAAGTTTATTTACATATTTTGACTCGAAATGAGAAACTTGATAAGATAGTGAGTTTTTTTCCATTGCATATTTTACCTCTTTGCACTTAAATCAGAGCAAACTGCGTCGTTCCTCGGACTTACAAGCTTCCATGCCTGTTTACAGCTATTTATATCGGAAACCTCCCTCCGCCCCCCTTCACCCCCCGCGCTCTCTCTCTTTATCTTTGTTGGTCCCACTGCTAGCACTTCCTGTTAACACAGTGGGCATTTATTGATAGTCCATTCCCATTAGTGCTGTTTACCTGTCAGGGCTGGCTGAGCTAATGAGAGAGCTTTGGGGAGGAAAAAATGAGTGGGGACGGTTAACCGCTAATGGATGTTTACAGCCTCCCTGGATACCACTGTGTTACGCCGCCGCACGCCCATGCAGCTCCACGCCGGGCTAATTGGCGCCGCTACTGAAAGGCCAATCTGGGTCTATTTGATGACCGGGGGGGGGGGGGATTTAAGGTGGGTGGGGTTAGGGATCACGGTTAAAGACGGGCGCTAGATGAGGAGGTGGGGGTTGCATTTGGGGGCCGGATCAATAACTCCGGATGCAGCCGAGACTCGGACTGAGTGGGAGCTAAATGGAGGTTTGAGCGGGGTACGTACGAGGGTCGTAACATCAGCCCCCCCGCCCCGACGACGTCAAAAGGATCTTTGAGAGTCCTATTAGCGGCGGCGGTGAAGGGTAATTGTGCCATTAGAGCTGTAAGTAATACTAAACGGTGCAGGTATGGTCAAGAAACTACCAGCTGGCATGCAAATGGTCTATCAGGCTTCTTAATGGCTGATGTATCCTTGAGAGAAGCACCGATTATTGCCGCGGGACAGATTTTATTTGCAGAGTTCCGGCATTCCTGGAAGGAGCGCTGCTCCTCCTTCGGCAACCCAAAATGTTGAAAGAGCCATATTGGACTAAAAGTACAAAAAAACGAATCTGTCTGGAGCCGCAGAAAATTGAAAAGCCACATATAAGTGTTATAATGAAGGCAACACATGACGTAAGTGTCTATATTAACGATATTAGCCTACTATCAAAATGACTTTAAAAGTCTTATATAAGTGTTATAATGAAGGCAACACATGATGTAAGTGTTGATATTAACGATATTAGCCTACTATCAAAATGACTGTAAAAACCTTATATAAGTGTTATAATGAAGGCAACACATGATGTAAGTGTCTATATTAGCATACTATCAAAATGACTTTAAAAGTCTTATATAAGTGTTATAATGAAGGCAACACATGACGTAAGTGTCTATATTAACGATATTAGCCTACTATCAAAATGACTTTAAAAGTCTTATATAAGTGTTATAATGAAGGCAACACATGATGTAAGTGTTGATATTAACGATATTAGCCTACTATCAAAATGACTGTAAAAACCTTATATAAGTGTTATAATGAAGGCAACACATGATGTAAGTGTCTATATTAGCATACTATCAAAATGACTTTAAAAGTCTTATATAAGTGTTATAATGAAGGCAACACATGACGTAAGTGTCTATATTAACGATATTAGCCTACTATCAAAATGACTTTAAAAGTATTATATAAGTGTTATAATGAAGGCAACACATGACGTAAGTCTCTATATTAGCCTACTATCAAAATGACTTTAAAAGTCTTATATAAGTGTTATAATGAAGGCAACACATGACGTAAGTGTCTATATTAACGATATTAGCCTACTATCAAAATGACTTTAAAAGTCTTATATAAGTGTTATAATGAAGGCAACACATGACGTAAGTGTCTATATTAACGATATTAGCCTACTATCAAAATGACTTTAAAAGTCTTATATAAGTGTTATAATGAAGGCAACACATGACGTAAGTCTCTATATTAGCCTACTATCAAAATGACTTTAAAAGTCTTATATAAGTGTTATAATGAAGGCAACACATGACGTAAGTGTCTATATTAGTTATATTAGCCTACTTTTAAAATGACTTTAAAAACCTTATATAAGTGTTATAATGAAGGCAACACATGACATAAGTGTCTATATTACCGATATTAGCCTACTATCAAAATGACTTTAAAAGTATTATATAAGTGTTATAACGAAGGCAACACATGATGTAAGTGTCTATATTAGCCTACTATCAAAATAACTTTAAATGTCTTTTATAAGTGATATAATGAAGGCAACACATGATGTAAGTGTCTATATTACCTATATTAGCCGACTATAAAAATTACTATAAAAGTCTTACATACGTGTTATAATGAAGACAACACATGACATAAGTGTCTATGTTATAAGGCAACACATGAATTAAGTGTTTATATTTGCTATAACTGTCGACTATCAAAATGACTTTAAAAACATTATATAAGTGTTATAATGAAGGCAACACATGACGTAAGTGTTTATATTAACGATATTAGCCTACTATCAAAATGACTTTAAAAGTCTTATATAAGTCTTATAACGAAGCCAACACATGATGTAAGTGTCTATATTAATATATTAGCCTACTATCAAAATGACTTTAAAAACCTTATATAAGTGTTATAATGAAGGCAACACATGACGTAAGTGTCTATATTAACGATATTAGCCTACTATCAAAATGACTTTAAAAGTCTTATATAAGTGTTATAACGAAGGCAACGCATGTTGTAAGTGTCTATATTAGCCTACTATCAAAATAACTTTAAATGTCTTTTATAAGTGTTATAATGAAGGCAACACATGTTGTAAGTGTCTATATTACCTATATTAGCCTACTATAAAAATGACTATAAAAGTCTTACATACGTGTTATAATGAAGACAACACATGACATAAGTGTCTATATTATAAGGCAACACATGAATTAAGTGTTTATATTTGCTATAACTGTCGACTATCAAAATGACTTTAAAAACATTATATAAGTGTTATAATGAAGGCAACACATGACGTAAGTGTTTATATTAACGATATTAGCCTACTATCAAAATGACTTTAAAAGTCTTATATAAGTCTTATAACGAAGCCAACACATGATGTAAGTGTCTATATTAATATATTAGCCTACTATCAAAATGACTTTAAAAACCTTATATAAGTGTTATAATGAAGGCAACACATGACGTAAGTGTCTATATTAACGATATTAGCCTACTATCAAAATGACTTTAAAAGTCTTATATAAGTGTTATAACGAAGGCAACGCATGTTGTAAGTGTCTATATTAGCCTACTATCAAAATAACTTTAAATGTCTTTTATAAGTGTTATAATGAAGGCAACACATGTTGTAAGTGTCTATATTACCTATATTAGCCTACTATAAAAATGACTATAAAAGTCTTACATACGTGTTATAATGAAGACAACACATGATGTAAGTGTCTATATTAGTTATATTAGCCTACTATCAAAATTACTTTAAAAGTCTTATATAAGTGTTATAATGAAGACAACACATGATGTAAGTGTCTATATTAGTTATATTAGCCTACTATCAACATGACTTTAAAAATCTTATATACGTCTTATAATGAAGGCAACGCATTACGTAAGTGTCTATATTAGCTATATTAACCTACTATCAAAATGACTTTAAAAGTCTTACATAAGTGTTATAATGAAGACAACACATGATGTAAGTGTCTATATTAGTTATATTAGCCTACTATCAAAATGACTTTAAAAGTCTTATATAAGTGTTATAATGAAGACAACACATGATGTAAGTGTCTATATTAGCTATATTATCCTACTATCAAAATGACTATGTGTCGCAGGCTGAAGCAAATTTTCCTTGGCAGAAATGTTGAAATGTAATACACGTTTGTATATATTTTACACATTTTTACAACATTAGAAACCATTGGTAAAATGGAGGCTACTCAGAAGGTGAAATAACTCCTGGAAATGACTGTCTCAGAATGACCAAAGGTATAGAGGTGTATGTCCACGTTAGAGGAAACAGCAGACTGTCTTCTTCTAATAGATGTATTACATTTTTTGGCAAGCTAGGTAACGTTTGCTGTGGTCTGGAACAACATGGCACACCAACAACTATCTTAAATGCAGCCAATATTACATACAGATAAAGTGTCATGAGACATGCAAAACTAAATTATATACAAAGATGATAAAAGTAAAGGATATTAAATGAGCTCAAATATACCCACAAATGAGGCATAATGATGCAATATGTACATACAGCTAGCCTAAATAGCATGTTAGCATTTATCAGCTTGCAGTCATGCACTGACCAAAAATGCCTGATAAGCACTCCAACAAGTCAACAACATCAACAAAGCTCACCTTTGTGCATTCACGCATAGCATACAATATTTGGTGGACAAAAATGAGACAAAGAAGGAGTGGAATATTTTAAACTGTGTGTATACAAACTGTTGCGTCACAGTCCACACTTTGGTGAGTTCAAGAACCGCCGAAATTAGGACAAATACTCTCATCAGTGAAGCACAAACATTATATTGGTTAGATCTGGTCTTAGACTTAGATTGGTTAGATCTGGTCTTAGACTTAGATTGGTTAGATCTGGTCTTAGACTTAGATTGGTTAGATCTGGTCTTAGACTTAGATTGGTTAGATCAGGTCTTAGACTTAGCTTGGTTAGATCTAGTCTTAGACTTAGGTTGGTTAGATCTGGTCTTCGACTTTGATTGGTTAGATCTAGTCTTAGACTTAGATTGGTCAGATCTAGTCTTAGACTTTGATTGGTAAAATCTGGTCTTAGACTTTGATTGGTCAGATCTGGTCTTGGACTTATATTGGTCAGATCTGGTCTTAGACTTAGATTGGTTAGATCTGGTCTTAGACTTAGATTGGTTAGATCTGGTCTTAGACTTAGATTGGTTAGATCTGGTCTTGGACTTAGATTGGTCAGATCTGGTCTTAGACTTATATTGGTTAGATCTGGTCTTAGACTTAGATTGGTTAGATCTGGTCTTAGACTTAGATTGGTTAGATCTGGTCTTAGACTTAGATTGGTCAGATCTGGTCTTAGACTTAGATTGGTCAGATCTGGTCTTAGACTTAGATTGGTTAGATCTGGTCTTAGACTTAGATTGGTCAGATCTGGTCTTAGACTTATATTGGTTAGATCTAGTCTTAGACTTAGATTGGTTAGATCTGGTCTTAGACTTAGATTGGTTAGATCTGGTCTTATACTTAGATTGGTTAGCTCTAGTCTTAGACTTAGATTGGTCAGATCTGGTCTTAGACTTAGATTGGTTAGATCTGGTCTTAGACTTAGATTGGTCAGATCTGGTCTTAGACTTATATTGGTTAGATCTAGTCTTAGACTTAGATTGGTTAGATCTGGTCTTAGACTTAGATTGGTCAGATCTGGTCTTAGACTTAGATTAGTCAAATCTGGTTTTAGACTTAGATTGGTTAGATCTGGTCTTAGACTTAGATTGGTTAGATCTGGTCTTAGACTTAGATTGGTTAGATCTAGTCTTAGACTTAGATTGGTTAGATCTAGTCTTAGACTTAGATTGGTCAGATCTGGTCTTAGACTTATATTGGTCAGATCTGGTCTTAGACTTAGATTGGTTAGATCTGGTCTTAGACTTTGATTAGTCAGATCTGGTCTTAGACTTTGATTGGTCAGATCTGGTCTTAGACTTAGATTGGTCAGATCTGGTCTTAGACTTATATTGGTCAGATCTGGTCTTAGACTTAGATTGGTCAGATCTGGTCCTAGACTTAGATTGGTTAGATCTGGTCTTAGATTTATATTGGTTAGATCTGGTCTTAGACTTAGATTGGTTAGATCTAGTCTTAGACTTAGATTGGTCAGATCTGGTCTTAGACTTTGAATAGTCAGATCTGGTCTTAGACTTTGATTGGTCAGATCTGGTCTTAGACTTAGATTGGTCAGATCTGGTCTTAGACTTATATTGGTCAGATCTGGTCTTAGACTTAGATTGGTCAGATCTGGTCCTAGACTTAGATTGGTTAGATCTGGTCTTAGATTTATATTGGTTAGATCTGGTCTTAGACTTAGATTGGTTAGATCTAGTCTTAGACTTAGATTGGTCAGATCTGGTCTTAGACTTTGATTGGTCAGATCTGGTCTTAGGCTTATATTGGTCAGATCTGGTCTTAGACTTTGATTGGTCAGATCTGGTCTTAGACTTATATTGGTCAGATCTGGTCTTAGACTTATATTGGTCAGATCTACTCTTAGACTTAGATTGGTCAAATATAATCTTAGATTTAGATTGGTCAAATCTAATCTTAGACTTAGTGGGCTTTCTAACAATTGGGAAGGTTTGTGTCATGTTTGTCCTCAAACAAAAAACATACTCAAACAAAAAAAATACTTTTTTACCCCATCTTTTTCCATTTTCTATCATTTAAAAAAAATGCTCCATTAGGGCGGCACTAGAGCCGCGGGTTGCTGACCCCCGGACTAACAGTATGGATCGCACATTGCTCTAGGATTTCACGGTCCCCCGAGAAGATCAATTTGTGCCTTTATTAGATTATGACGGAAATCTTATAATTGCCAGATTAACCGCGCAGGGTATTTATCTGTTTATTGAACGTCCGGGCTCCTAACCTCTCTCCTGCCTCCAGCTGCAAGCTCAGAAGACCCTCAGTGATACCAAGACATGCCTGGAATCAGATAGGATCTCCCAGGGTGAGTACAATTGGTGTAGTCGCGGCGACAATTACCACTGTCTCAATTAGGTAGGGAAGAGGGGGTGGCGGCTGGCTCGTTGTAGTGATGGCAGAGTTTAATTACTTCCAGTCGGCGCCTGTTGTAAAACATGCTGATAAATGAGCCAACAGGACATGGCATCATTGTTTTTCAATGGTGCCATGCTCAGTCCATAGTGGATCTAACATAATAGTGTGAGAGTCCAGTCCATAGTGGATCTAACATAATAGTGAGAGTCCAGTCCATAGTGGATCTAACATAATAGTGACAGTCAAGTCCATAGTTGATCTAACATAATAGTGAGAGTCCAGTCCATAGTGGATCTAACATAATAGTGTGAGAGTCCAGTCCATAGTGGATCTAACATAATAGTGAGAGTCCAGTCCATAGTGGATCTAACATAATAGTGACAGTCAAGTCCATAGTTGATCTAACATAATAGTGAGAGTCCAGTCCATAGTGAATCTAACATAATAGTGTGAGAGTCCAGTCCACAGTGGATCTAACATAATAGTGAGAGACCAGTCCATAGTGGATCTAACATAATAGTGACAGTCAAGTCCATAGTTGATCTAACATAATAGTGAGAGTCCAGTCCATAGTGGATCTAACATAATAGTGTGAGAGTCCAGTCCATAGTGGATCTAACATAATAGTGTGATAGTCCAGTCCATAGTGGATCTAATATAATAGTGTGAGAGTCCAGTCCATAGTGAATCTAACATAACCGTGTGAGAGTCCAGTCCATAGTGGATCTAACATAATAGTGTGAGAGTCCAGTCCATAGTGGATCTAACATAATAGTGTGAGAGTCCAGTCCATAGTGGATCTAACGTAATAGTGTGAGAGTCCAGTCCTCAGTGGATCTAGTTAATAGTATGAGAGTCCAGTCCATAGTGGATCTAGCATAATAGTGAGAGTCCAGTCCATAGTGGATCTAACATAATAGTGAGAGTCCAGTCCATAGTGGACCTAACATAATAGTGTGAGAGTCCAGTCCATAGTGGATCTAACATAATAGTGTGAGAGTCCAGTCCATAGTGGATCTAACATAATAGTGTGAGAGTCCAGTCCATAGTGGATCTAACATAATAGTGTGAGAGTCCAGTCCATAGTAGATTTAACATATTAGTGTGATAGTCCAGTCCATAGTGGATCTAACATAATAGTGAGAGTCCAGTTCATAGTGGATCTAACATAATAGTGTGAGAGTCCAGTCAATAATGGATCTAACATAATAGTGTGAGAGTCCAGTCTATAGTGGATCTAACATAATAGTGAGAGTCCAGTCCATAGTGGATCTAACATAGTAGTGTGAGAGTCCAGTCCATAGTGGATCTAACATAATAGTCTGAGAGTCCAGTCCATAGTGGATCTAACATAATAGTGAGAGTCCAGTCCATAGTGGATCTAACATAATAGTGTGAGAGTCCAGTCCATAGTGGATCTAACATAATAGTGTGAGAGTCCAGTACATAGTGGATCTAACATAATAGTGAGAGTCCAATCCATAGTGGATCTAACATAATAGTGGGAGTCCAGTCCATAGTGGATCTAACGTAATAGTGTGAGAGTCCAGTCCATAGTGGATCTAACATAATATTGTGAGAGTCCAGTCCATAGTGGATCTAGTTAATAGTATGAGAGTCCAGTCCATAGTGGATCTAACATAATAGTGTGAGAGTCCAGTCCATAGTGGATCTAACGTAATAGTGTGAGAGTCCAGTCCATAGTGGATCTAATATAATAGTGTGAGAGTCCAGTCCATAGTGAATCTAACATAACCGTGTGAGAGTCCAGTCCATAGTGGATCTAACATAATAGTGTGAGAGTCCAGTCCATAGTGGATCTAACATAATAGTGTGAGAGTCCAGTCCATAGTGGATCTAACGTAATAGTGTGAGAGTCCAGTCCTCAGTGGATCTAGTTAATAGTATGAGAGTCCAGTCCATAGTGGATCTAGCATAATAGTGAGAGTCCAGTCCATAGTGGATCTAACATAATAGTGAGAGTCCAGTCCATAGTGGACCTAACATAATAGTGTGAGAGTCCAGTCCATAGTGGATCTAACATAATAGTGTGAGAGTCCAGTCCATAGTGGATCTAACATAATAGTGTGAGAGTCCAGTCCATAGTGGATCTAACATAATAGTGTGAGAGTCCAGTCCATAGTAGATTTAACATATTAGTGTGATAGTCCAGTCCATAGTGGATCTAACATAATAGTGAGAGTCCAGTTCATAGTGGATCTAACATAATAGTGTGAGAGTCCAGTCAATAATGGATCTAACATAATAGTGTGAGAGTCCAGTCTATAGTGGATCTAACATAATAGTGAGAGTCCAGTCCATAGTGGATCTAACATAGTAGTGTGAGAGTCCAGTCCATAGTGGATCTAACATAATAGTCTGAGAGTCCAGTCCATAGTGGATCTAACATAATAGTGAGAGTCCAGTCCATAGTGGATCTAACATAATAGTGTGAGAGTCCAGTCCATAGTGGATCTAACATAATAGTGTGAGAGTCCAGTACATAGTGGATCTAACATAATAGTGAGAGTCCAATCCATAGTGGATCTAACATAATAGTGGGAGTCCAGTCCATAGTGGATCTAACGTAATAGTGTGAGAGTCCAGTCCATAGTGGATCTAACATAATATTGTGAGAGTCCAGTCCATAGTGGATCTAGTTAATAGTATGAGAGTCCAGTCCATAGTGGATCTAACATAATAGTGTGAGAGTCCAGTCCATAGTGGATCTAACGTAATAGTGTGAGAGTCCAGTCCATAGTGGATCTAACATAATAGTGTGAGAGTCCAGTCCATAGTGGATCTAACATAATAGTGTGAGAGTCCAGTCCATAGTGGATCTAACATAATAGTGTGAGAGTCCAGTCCATAGTAGATTTAACATAATAGTGTGATAGTCCAGTCCATAGTGGATCTAACATAATAGTGAGAGTCCAGTTCATAGTGGATCTAACATAATAGTGTGAGAGTCCAGTCAATAATGGATCTAACATAATAGTGTGAGAGTCCAGTCTATAGTGGATCTAACATAATAGTGAGAGTCCAGTCCATAGTGGATCTAACATAGTAGTGTGAGAGTCCAGTCCATAGTGGATCTAACATAATAGTCTGAGAGTCCAGTCCATAGTGGATCTAACATAATAGTGAGAGTCCAGTCCATAGTGGATCTAACATAATAGTGTGAGAGTCCAGTCCATAGTGGATCTAACATAATAGTGTGAGAGTCCAGTACATAGTGGATATAACATAATAGTGAGAGTCCAATCCATAGTGGATCTAACATAATAGTGAGAGTCCAGTCCATAGTGGATCTAACATAATAGTGAGAGTCCAGTCCATAGTGGATCTAACATAATAGTGAGAGTCCAGTCCATAGTGGATCTAACATAATAGTGAGAGTCCAGTCCATAGTGGATCTAACATAATAGTGACAGTCAAGTCCATAGTTGATCTAACATAATAGTGAGAGTCCAGTCCATAGTGAATCTAACATAATAGTGTGAGAGTCCAGTCCACAGTGGATCTAACATAATAGTGAGAGTCCAGTCCATAGTGGATCTAACATAATAGTGTGAGAGTCCAGTCCATAGTGGATCTAACATAATAGTGAGAGTCCAGTCCATAGTGGATCTAACATAATAGTGAGAGTCCAGTCCATAGTGGATCTAACATAATAGTGTGAGAGTCCAGTCCATAGTGGATCTAACATAATAGTGAGAGTCCAGTCCATAGTGGATCTAACATAATAGTGACAGTCAAGTCCATAGTTGATCTAACATAATAGTGAGAGTCCAGTCCATAGTGAATCTAACATAATAGTGTGAGAGTCCAGTCCACAGTGGATCTAACATAATAGTGAGAGTCCAGTCCATAGTGGATCTAACATAATAGTGACAGTCAAGTCCATAGTTGATCTAACATAATAGTGAGAGTCCAGTCCATAGTGGATCTAACATAATAGTGTGAGAGTCCAGTCCATAGTGGATCTAACATAATAGTGTGATAGTCCAGTCCATAGTGGATCTAATATAATAGTGTGAGAGTCCAGTCCATAGTGAATCTAACATAACCGTGTGAGAGTCCAGTCCATAGTGGATCTAACATAATAGTGTGAGAGTCCAGTCCATAGTGGATCTAACATAATAGTGTGAGAGTCCAGTCCATAGTGGATCTAACGTAATAGTGTGAGAGTCCAGTCCTTAGTGGATCTAGTTAATAGTATGAGAGTCCAGTCCATAGTGGATCTAGCATAATAGTGAGAGTCCAGTCCATAGTGGATCTAACATAATAGTGAGAGTCCAGTCCATAGTGGACCTAACATAATAGTGTGAGAGTCCAGTCCATAGTGGATCTAACATAATAGTGTGAGAGTCCAGTCCATAGTGGATCTAACATAATAGTGTGAGAGTCCAGTCCATAGTGGATCTAACATAATAGTGTGAGAGTCCAGTCCATAGTAGATTTAACATATTAGTGTGATAGTCCAGTCCATAGTGGATCTAACATAATAGTGAGAGTCCAGTTCATAGTGGATCTAACATAATAGTGTGAGAGTCCAGTCAATAATGGATCTAACATAATAGTGTGAGAGTCCAGTCTATAGTGGATCTAACATAATAGTGAGAGTCCAGTCCATAGTGGATCTAACATAGTAGTGTGAGAGTCCAGTCCATAGTGGATCTAACATAATAGTCTGAGAGTCCAGTCCATAGTGGATCTAACATAATAGTGAGAGTCCAGTCCATAGTGGATCTAACATAATAGTGTGAGAGTCCAGTCCATAGTGGATCTAACATAATAGTGTGAGAGTCCAGTACATAGTGGATCTAACATAATAGTGAGAGTCCAATCCATAGTGGATCTAACATAATAGTGGGAGTCCAGTCCATAGTGGATCTAACGTAATAGTGTGAGAGTCCAGTCCATAGTGGATCTAACATAATATTGTGAGAGTCCAGTCCATAGTGGATCTAGTTAATAGTATGAGAGTCCAGTCCATAGTGGATCTAACATAATAGTGTGAGAGTCCAGTCCATAGTGGATCTAACGTAATAGTGTGAGAGTCCAGTCCATAGTGGATCTAACATAATAGTGTGAGAGTCCAGTCCATAGTGGATCTAACATAATAGTGTGAGAGTCCAGTCCATAGTGGATCTAACATAATAGTGTGAGAGTCCAGTCCATAGTAGATTTAACATAATAGTGTGATAGTCCAGTCCATAGTGGATCTAACATAATAGTGAGAGTCCAGTTCATAGTGGATCTAACATAATAGTGTGAGAGTCCAGTCAATAATGGATCTAACATAATAGTGTGAGAGTCCAGTCTATAGTGGAGCTAACATAATAGTGAGAGTCCAGTCCATAGTGGATCTAACATAGTAGTGTGAGAGTCCAGTCCATAGTGGATCTAACATAATAGTCTGAGAGTCCAGTCCATAGTGGATCTAACATAATAGTGAGAGTCCAGTCCATAGTGGATCTAACATAATAGTGTGAGAGTCCAGTCCATAGTGGATCTAACATAATAGTGTGAGAGTCCAGTACATAGTGGATATAACATAATAGTGAGAGTCCAATCCATAGTGGATCTAACATAATAGTGAGAGTCCAGTCCATAGTGGATCTAACATAATAGTGAGAGTCCAGTCCATAGTGGATCTAACATAATAGTGAGAGTCCAGTCCATAGTGGATCTAACATAATAGTGAGAGTCCAGTCCATAGTGGATCTAACATAATAGTGAGAGTCCAGTCCATAGTGGATCTAACATAATAGTGTGAGAGTCCAGTCCATAGTGGATCTAACATAATAGTGTGAGAGTCCAGTCCATAGTGGATCTAACATAATAGTGTGAGAGTCCAGTCCATAGTGGATCTAACATAATAGTGTGAGAGTCCAGTCCATAGTGGATCTAACATAATAGTGAGAGTCCAGTCCATAGTGGATCTAACATAATAGTGAGAGTCCAGTCCATAGTGGATCTAACATAATAGTGAGAGTCCAGTCCATAGTGGATCTAACATAATAGTGAGAGTCCAGTCCATAGTGGATCTAACATAATAGTGAGAGTCCAGTCCATAGTGGATCTAACATAATAGTGTGAGAGTCCAGTCCATAGTGGATCTAACATAATAGTGTGATAGTCCAGTCCATAGTGGATCTAACATAATAGTGTGAGAGTCCAGTACATAGTGGATCTAACATAAGAGTGAGAGTCCAATCCATAGTGGCTCTAACATAATAGTGGGAGTCCAGTCCATAGTGGATCTAACGTAATAGTGTGAGAGTCCAGTCCATAGTGGATCTAACATAATAGTGAGTGTTCAGTCCATAGTGGATCTAACATAATAGTGAGAGTCCAGTCCATAGTGGACCTAACATAATAGTGTGAGAGTCCAGTCCATAGTGGATCTAACATAATAGTGAGAGTTCAGTCCATAGTGGACCTA
Source organism: Nerophis lumbriciformis (assembly GCF_033978685.3). Lineage (NCBI taxonomy): Eukaryota > Metazoa > Chordata > Actinopteri > Syngnathiformes > Syngnathidae > Nerophis > Nerophis lumbriciformis. The sequence continues at coordinate 60,218,300 of NC_084551.2, read as the reverse complement.
ACATAATAGTATGAGAGTCCAGTCCATAGTGGATCTAACATAATAGTGTGAGAGTCCAGTCCATAGTGGATCTAACATAATAGTGTGAGAGTCCAGTCCTTAGTGGATCTAGTTAATAATATGAGAGTTCAGTCCATAGTGGATCTAGTTAATAGTATGTGAGTCCAGTCCATAGTGGATCTAACATAATAGTGTGAGAGTCCAGCCCATAGTGGATCTAATATAATAGTGAGAGTGTAGTCCATAGTGGATCTAAAATAATAGTGTGAGAGTCCAGTCCATAGTGGATCTAACATAATAGTGTGAGAGTCCAGTCAATAGTGGATCTAACGTATTAGTGTTAGAGTCCAGTCCATAGTGGATCTAACATAATATTGTGAGAGTCCAGTCCATAGTGGATCTAGTTAATAGTATGAGAGTCCAGTCCATAGTGGATCTAGCATAATAGTGTGAGAGTCCAGTCCATAGTGGATCTAACATAATAGTGTGAGAGTCCAGTCCATAGTGGATCTAACATAATAGTGTGAGAGTCCAGCCCATAGTGGATCTAACATAATAGTGAGAGTCCAGTCCATAGTGGATCTAACATAATAGTGTGATAGTCCAGTCTATAAGGATCTAACATAATAGTGTGAGAGTCCAGTCCATAGTGGATCTAACATAATAGTGAGAAAGTCCAGTCCATAGTGGATCTAACATAATAGTGTGAGAGTCCAGTCCATAGTGGATCTAACATAATAGTGAGAGAGTCCAGTCCATAGTGGATCAAACATAATAGTGTGAGAGTCCAGTCCATAGTGGATCTAAAATAATAGTGTGAGAGTCCAGTCCATAGTGGATCTAACGTAATAGTGTGAGAGTCCAGTCCATAGTGGATCTAACGTAATAGTGTGAGAGTCCAGTCCATAGTGGATCTAACATAATAGTGTGAGAGTCCAGTCCATAGTGGATCTAACATAATAGTGTGAGAGTCCAGTCCATAGTGGCTCTAACATAATAATGTGAGAGTCCAGTCCATAGTGGATCTAACATAATAGTGTGAGAGTCCAGTCCATAGTGGATCTAATATAATAGTGAGAGTCCAGTCCATAGTGGATCTAACATAATAGTGAGAGTCCAGTCCATAGTGGATCTAACATAATAGTGTGAGAGTCCAGCCCATAGTGGATCTAATATAATAGTGAGAGTCCAGTCCATAGTGGATCTAACATAATAGTGTAAGAGTCCAGCCCATAGTGGATCTAATATAATAGTGAGAGTCCAGTCCATAGTGATTCTAACATAATAGCAGCGCAGAGACGTCACCAACTGATGCACAGATGAGTGGTCCACCCTGGGTCCCGACTTTGCACAGCTAGCGTCTCATCTGTGGTCACCTAATAACCTCTCCACGCAGGAGAGGGAGGCAGAAGAGAAAAGAGATGGTAGATCAACTGATCTAAAAAGGGGGGTCTATTTAAAGGCTAGAGTGTACAAATGATTTTTAAGATGGGACTTAAATGCTTCTACTGAGGTAGCATCTCTAACTGTTACCAGTAGAACATTCCAGAGTACTGGAGCCCCAATAGAAAATGCTCTATAGCCCGCATACTGTTTTTGGGCTCTGGGAATCACTAATAAGCTGGAGTTCTTTGAAGGCAATGCCATCAAAAATAGGCCATTAAATGCAAACTTCCGTTATTAGGAATTTTTAACTGTAGAAATGTAAATGTATAATTACATTTTAAATGATTGACGTAAAAATGTGAACATGTCACATAAACAGCCTGGTCGGGTCCACAAGTCTCAGTTTTCGCACGCGCCAATTTCCGTATGAAATTTTGTATACAGTTTTGATCGTACAAATATTCACGGAATGTCTGGCAACACATTTTGTTCCCTTACTGTCCCCAAAATCAACCAGATTGTGGCCTTAAAACGTACGCAACTACTGAAATCCGGCTTCCGAGCTACTGTTACAACCATACTTCTGATTTAGTGTGTGTGTGTGTGTGTGTGTGTGTGTGTGTGTGTGTGTGTGTGTGTGTGTGTGTGTTGCCACATCATGCTAGCTGCATCTGGCAAACAAACACACACACACACACACACACACACACACACACACACACACACACACACACACACACGCACACACACACACACTCAAGGATCTTATTCATTTTTACAAGGCGGGGGGTGGGGGGGGCACATATAGGACGCCTCCCTCCCTCTTTCTGATTAATAATGTTCCTCCTACACCATTATTAAATCGCTGAGGCAAATACAGCACATACAATAAATCCCTCCAGACCCATTATTAATCAAAAGAAAACCAAAAGAGCCCGCACCGGTGGCGGGCAGGTAGCGTTACAGCGCTATATCTTCTTTATTGCACCACGAGCAGCTTTATGCTTGGCTTCTGGTCAGCTACCCCCCCGCCCCCCTGGGGTCGTGACCTTCGTGTCATTGATTGGCCAACTTCACCAGGGCACAAAGGTGGACAAGATGGCAACAAAATAAACTCTGGAAGGGACGAGTGATTAGGACGGCTATCGACAGAGAGACTACGTAGGCCATACTTGCCAACCCTCCCGGATTTTCCGGGAGACTCCCGAAATTCAGCGCCTCTCCCGAAAACCTCCCGGGACAAATTTTCTCCCGAAAATCTCCCGAAATTCAGGCGGACTCAGGTCCATGAGGACCTGAGTCCGCTAACCCACAATACAAACAGCATACCTGCCCAATCACGTTATAACTGTAGAATGATCGAGGGCGAGTTCTTGGTTCCTTATGTGGGTTTATTGTTAGGCAGTTTCATTAACGTCCTCCCAGCGCGGTAACAACACACAACAACAGCAGTCATGTTTTGGTCTGCCGTAAAGCAGTTCGTCTGCCGTAAACAGCAATGTTGTGACACTCTTATTAAACAGGACAATACTGCCATCTAGTGCATTTGATGAAAGCACTTTTGTGCGTGCCACACAGCAATGCATCATCAGAGAGGGTGTTCAGCATGGTTCGAAAAATAGTGACAGAGAATAGAACAAGGATGGACAATTCACCCCTTAGCTCAACAATGAGTAGATGAGTGTTATGTGTGTGTATATGTGTAAATAAATGAACACTGAAATTCAAGTATTTCTTATATATATATATATATATATATATATATATATATATATATATATATATATATATATAGATATATATATATATATATATATATATATACATATATATAGAGCTAGAATTCACTGAACGTCAAGTATTTCTTATATATATATATATATATACTTGTCATGACTTGATCTTGGGTGTTTGCTTTTCCGGGATGCAACGGAAAGTTGGCACGGGGGAGACGGGAATGAAGGTACATGATTTATTTAAACTATCAAAAAAAGGAATAAACGAAAAGCGCGCACAAGGGCGGAAGTACAAAACTTGACTATAAACACAAAACTTGCACAAGGGCAGAAACTATGAACAATTAAACACAACTTGCAAACTATGGCTTGAATAAGGAAAACTTACTTGGCATGGACAAAAAAGGAGTAGCGTGAACGATGGACATGAAAAGGAGTTAGAAATGTGTCGAGCATAAATGTGGGGTGAGGTCGTCAGAAAGACAAACTGAAAAACACTGAACTTAAATACTACAGACATGATTAACGAAAACAGGTGCGTGACTCAAGACGTGAAACAGGTGCGTGACGTGACAGGTGAAAACTAATGGGTTGCTATGGTGACAATCAAGAGTGCACAATGAGTCCAAACGTGGAACAGGTGAAACTAATGGGGTAATCATGGAAACAAGACAAGGGAGTGAAAAGACAGAAACTAAAGAGTCCTATAACTAAACAAAACATGATTACACAGACATGACAATACTGTATATATATATATATATATATATATATATATATATATATATATATATATATATATATATATATATATATATATTTATATGAAATACTTGACTTGGTGAATTCTAGCTGTAAATATACTCCTCCCCTTTTAACCACGCCCCCAACCACGCCCCCGTCCCACCCGGACCACGCCCACCCAACCCCCCTCCCCCCACCTCCCGAAATCGGAGGTCTCAAGGTTGGCAAGTATGACGTAGGCCAAAAAATGAATAGGGGAGTTTTATTTAGTGTTTTAGCTCTATTATCCTAAAACTGTGACAATATCAAAACAGTGACTTAAATTTACAAAAAAACCAAAAGCGGTGAAGTTGTTAAAGTGTGTAAGTCGTAAATAAAAACAGAATACAATGTGTGGAAGTCGCTTCCTAGCAGCTCCACTGTAGACACGGCACAAGAGCCAAGCGTGCAGGTTTTACAAAGTTTTAATGTTTTTAACAAGATGTTTCCAAATGTTTTCCGGCATGTCGTGACGTTGCCGTCACTCCCAATCCTCTCTCTCTGGCTCTGCTCCCGGCCGCTTACTGTTAAAGACAACAGATATGCTGAGGGGAAGATGACGGCAACAGACACTAGAGGGTAATAATGTTCATAAATGTATTATATATTTAGTCAATGTATATATAATAATAACAAACAACACTACTAAACTAAAGAATGGAGTGTGTGACCAAAATACAAGAGTGTGTGGTGTAAGACTATGTGTGTACTTAGCTGAAGTGTGTTTTACCAAGTGTTGATGAGCGACGGAACGAGGCAGTCCATGGGGCAGGCAGGTGATCCGGACGAGAGAGAAGTGTCAGAGTCCATGCAAGGGGGTCGAGATCCGGGAAGGCAGTCGAGATTCGGGAGGCACGAGGGAAGCAAGGGAACAAAAAGGTGACGAGACGCACAGCTCGCCAACACAGGAACAAGGGCAGACACTGGAAGGACAAGGAAAAACAATGAAACACGGAGCGAGACAGTAGAGAGAGAGAGAGAGAGAGAGAGAGAGAGAGCGTCAAGCTACGGTATACCATATGAGAACTAAGTTTCCGCAAGGATCTCCGGGTCCACTGGTCCTTTAAGCAGCTCGCCCTCATAAATTCCAGGTGCTTAGATTGGCAATCGTCTGCAGGCTTGTAGCTGCGTGGGCGTGCTGCTCTCAGCGCGAGCAGGGGCGTGTCCGAGAGCGCTGTCAGCGGAGAGAGAGCGCATGTTGGCGTGACCCGCGGTGCGCTCGTCATGAGGTACAGATGAGGACGCATTGGAATGCGCCCTGGCCGTGACAAGATGATTAGATTAACACCTGTGAAATCTAAATACCTGCGAGCTGTGTCTCGCCGTCAGCACATGCCCCGCCCCTGCCCGCTGGTGCTCGTCCTCAGTACCACGGACAGCGGCGGTGACTTTTGCTCCTGCAGGCAGCGCTGATCGCACTTTCCCTCCACACAATGATTTGCAAATCCTTTTCAACTTATATTCAATTGCATAGACTGCAAAGACAAGATATTTCATGTTCGAACTGAGCATTAATCCGAGTCTCTTCATCCGCATCTCCTCCAGTCTCTCCAAACGGACTCTGGTGTGGCAGAGACCCAGCAGCTGGTCTCCATGACCAAAAGACTCCCGGGAGGCAGATCCAGAAGTTCACAAAAAAAGCACCGCAGAAGTCACGAAAGTGCCAGCTCTTTGTCACACAGTCCTAAAGGGTCCCGAACCAAAAGGCACAAAAAAAACACGTGAAAGCAAGAGGGAAACACAAAAGGATGACACAAGAGCACAGAGCTCCTGCCACCAGCAGTTACTACAGCGGCGCCATCCATCCATCCATCCATTTTCTACCGCTTGTCCCTTTTGGGGTCGCGGGGGGTGCTGGAGCCTATCTCAGCTGCATTCGGGCGGAAGGCGAGGCACACCCTGGACAAGTCGCCACCTCATCCCAGGGCCAACACAGATAGACAGACAACATTCACACACTAGGGCCAATTTAGTGTTACAGCGGCGACATCTTGAAAAAAAAGAAAGAAATAAAATCCGGACAACCCTAATCTCTACTATGTATGTACAATCCACTGACGTCCAGTGTTGGGACGTAACGCGTTACTGTAACACCGTTATCTCCGGCGGTAACGAGTAGTCTAACTCGTTATTTTTTATATTCAGTAACTCAGTTACCGTTACTACATGATGCGTTACAGCGTTATTTTACGTTATTTTTTTATGTAGAGTGTGTTTTATTGGAGAGTTGCAGTGTCGTCCTTCTGATTCTTCCTGTGTCACAAGCGGGAGAAGAGAGAGGCGCACTCTGTGTGTGTGTGAGGCGGGGAGGCGTGTCTGTGTTTACTAACAAGACATCATGGCGGAGCAGAAGTAGAGTTTCTTAACATGGAGTTATTCTCACTATTATTCTTTTGTCGAGCACAAAGAAAAGACCATTTTAATTTTTTTTTAGACCAGTTGATCTGCCGTTTCTTTTCTTTTCTCCTCTGCTCCCCTCTCCCTTGTGGAGTAGGAGACACACAGGTCCGGTGGCCATGGATGAAGTGCTGGCTGTCCAGAGTCGGGACCCGGGGTGGACCGCTCGCCTGTGCATTGATTGGGAACATCTCTGCGCTGCTGACCCGTCTCCGCTCGGGATGGTTTCCTGCTGGCCCCACTAAGGACTGGACTCTTACTATTATGTTGGATCCACTATGGACTGGACTCTCACAATATTATGTTAGATCCACTATGGACTGGACTCTCACTATTATGTTAGATCCACTATGGACTGGACTCTCACACTATTATGTTAGATCCACTATGGACTGGACTCTCACCCTATTATGTTAGATCCACTATGGACTGGACTCTCACTATTATGTTAGATCCACTATGGACTGGACTCTCACTATTATGTTAGATCCACTATGGACTGGACTCTCACTATTATGTTAGATCCACTATGGACTGGACTCTCACACTATTATGTTAGATCCACTATGGACTGGACTCTCACAATATTATGTCAGACCCACTCGACATCCATTGCATTCGGTCTCCCCTCGAGGGGGTGGGGGGTTACCCACATATGCGGTCCTCTCCAAGGTTTCTCATAGTCATTCACATCGACGTCACACTGGGGTTCCTTGCCCTTATGTGGGCTCTGTACCGAGGATGCCGTTGTGGCTTGTGCAGCCCTTTGAGACACTTGTGATTTAGGGTTATATAAATAAACATTGATTGATTGATTAATTAAATGTAAGTTGTGTCTTGGATCAAAGATCATATCTACTGCCCAAAACGGCAATTCAAATCTGCTGAAACAGCTACAAAAGCAACATGCTTTGACAAAGCTAGTAAAGAGAGACACTCAGCGACTGGATTTTAACTCCAAGCCAGGACAACATTGATAGAGCCATTGCAGCGTATGTGCTAGAAGACATGCAGGCTATTTCTACAGTGGAGTCACCCGCTTTCAGGCAGATGAACACAGTGGACAGTGAGGACATAAACATGGAAAGCAAGCTAAAGAAAACACTCCAAACTCTGCCTCAGCTCATCATTCAGCATTGAAGGTACACACACTCTGTCAATTATCTTGTATACGCTTTCATTCTAGACTTCTAGACTGTTTGATTATCACATCACTCTAAACATATAGACTATAAAGTTCACAAACATAAAGAGGGATCCTAGTGGGCCAGGCCAATCTTTCCTTTTCTCTAAACTAAAACTGGGGAAATGTGTAGAGTGTTCTGGGCTTCAGTACAGTGTCGATCTCCTGAAGACATGATTTTATTTCACAATTCCTTGAGAGAAAAAAAGGCCTGGTTAGGCCTGTGTATAGCAGTATGTGTGCTGTATATAGTGACATGACATATAATCATGTCATGTGTGCCTTCCTTGGCATGTTGTTATTATGCGGTTTGTTACTTATGTATGTTATGTTGCAGCTATTTAAAATATTGTTGTCAATTTGTTCTGGCCTGAAATAAATTGGCCCTTTGAAACATATCGTTGTCTTTGTGTGTTGTATGTAGACCACATTGCTTAGCAGAGTTCAGTGATGCAAATGCATGTCAAGTTGATCAACACTGTCATGTCTGTGTGATCATGTTTTGTTTTAGTCATGTTTTGTTTAGTTATTGGACTCTTTAGTTTCTGGCTTTTCACTCCCTTGTCTTGTTTCCATGATTACCCATTAGTTTCACCTGTTCCACGTTTGGACTCATTGTGCACTCTTGTTTGTCACCATAGCAACCCATTAGTTTTCACCTGTCACGTCACGCACCTGTTTCACATTTTGAGTCACGCACCTGTTTTCGTTAATCATGTTGTTTTCGTTAATCATGTCTGTAGTATTTAAGTTCATTGTTTTCAGTTCGTCTTTCTGGTGACATCCCACATTTATGCTTTGCACATTTCTGACACTTTTTTCATGTCCATCGTTCACGCTGCTCCTTTTGTCCATGCCAAGTAAGTTTTGTTTATTAATGCCACAGTTAGTGTTTTTTTTTGTTGTTCATAGTTTCTGCCTTTGTGCAAGTATTTGTTTTCATAGCCAAGTTGTTTCTCTGCCACTGTGCGCGCTTTTCGTTTGTACTTTTTTTGATAAGTTTAAATAAATATGTTCTCACAATCCCGTCTCGCCCGAGCCAACTTTCCGTTGCCTTCTAGAAAAACTCAACCCCAGGACCAAGTCACATTGTATTATTCTCCAGTGCAATAACAGTACTGAAATTAAGGCTAAAAGGGCATTAATGGGAGCCTTAAAAAAAAAAAAGAGGTAACTAAGTAGTTACTTTTCATACCAACGCATTACTTTTTGGTGTTAGTAACTGAGTTACTTTTGAAATAAAGTAACTAGTAACTGCAACTAGTTACTGGTTTTCAGTAACTAACCCAACACTGCTGACGTCACCAACGGTGCAAATTCCAAACAGCTCGTTTCCCGGAAGTATGAAGGAAGGCAAGATTGTTATATAAATATTCAAGTTAAAGTTAAAGTACTCATGATTGTCACACAAACACTAAGTGTGGTGAAATGTGTTCTCTGCATTTGACCCATCCCCTTGTTCACCCCCTGGGAGGTGAGGGGAGCAGTGGGCAGCAGCAGTGGCCGCGCCCGGGAATCATTTTGGTGATTTAACCCCCCCCAAAAAATTTATACATTCTGTATGCAGATCCAAAATACACAAGAGCATGTACCAATAGGTAAGACAAGTTGGTTTTGCAAAATAGCTTCCCTTGAAGTTAATACATCAGCACCTCATCAAGTTCCTTATCATTCTTTCTGATCACATGGACAGGAAGTGACCATGTTTTTGAGTATGGAAGCCTTGTTGTTTGGGCTTTTAAAAGTGCTGATGCTTTGGTGCGGCCACATAATGAGTCCCGCATGCATTTGATTAATAGTGTGTAAGCGCAGCACAAGAGATGATTGCGCTACGCGCCTTTAACTTCACCTTATGCTAAACGCTAATTGATTCCAATGCATTTTAAACACTTTCTAATTGGTGATTTCAGAGTAAGCCCCGCCGGTCGCCGTTTCGGGGCGCTGCGTAGACGAAGAGTTTAAAGGGCATCGTCCTCTTAGCATCCACAAGTAAATGTCAGAGTTGTCTGTTAATGTGTCAAGCAAATCAAACATGCACAGTGGTCCGGGGGATGCTAAGTGACAAGTGACCTTGCTGGCGTGATGGAAGACCGGGGTCCTTCTGATCTACGAGTTGGGAACCTCTGTCTGGTCTCGTCTCCAGATATGTGCTCAACCAATTAGACGTGAGAAGGCGCTGACACTCACTGGACTTATCAAAACACTTCTCAAGTGTGTTCATGAATTCCAAATGACATGCGCGTCTCGGGGGCTCGGGACAGTGACATGCAGAACACAGCCTTGCGTTTGGTGTCCAGGTTGGTAATCACGGTGGCGGAGGTCAAAGGAGCGTCTGCCAAATGTCAACGCGTCGTTCTAATACCAAGTACAACCAGATACAAGCATTACAATGCGGAATGCACACAATACACGCTAAATCTTATACATTTACAAGAACTTCTATATTCTATTTCTTAAAAGAAGAACGCATTCATCCAATTTGAAAACATACAATGGCTCCATGAATAAAAGCAATTACGCTGCAAAAAGTCAGCGTTCAAAAACAAGAAAAATACACAAATTAGGGGTATTTTATTTGAACTAAGCACAATTATCTGCCAATAGAACAAGAAAATTCGGCTTGTCAAGACTTTCCATAACAAGTCAAATTAGCTAACCTCAATGAACCCAAAAATATCTTAAAATAAGTATATTCTCACTAATTGTCATGACTTGGTCCTGGGTGTTTGCTTTTCCGGGATGCAACGGAAAGTTGGCACGGGCGAGACGGGAATGAAGGTACATGATTTATTTATATTTATCAAAAAAAAGGAATAAACAAAAAGCGCGCACAGAGGCGGAGAATAAACTATGAAACCAAAAGACTATAGCAAAAAAGTACAAACAAAAAACACGCACAATGGCGGAGAACAAACTATGAAACCAAAAAGACTATAAACATGGAACAAAAACTTACTTGGCTTGGACAGAAATAGTTGCTTGAGGAATTGACATGGAAAGAAGTGTCAGGCATGGACAGAGAATAAATTAGGGGCGGCATGGCGTAGTGGGTAGAGCAACCGTGCCAGAAACCTGAGGGTTGCAGGTTCGCTCCCCGCCTCTTACCATCCAAAAATCGCTGCCGTTGTGTCCTTGGGCGGGACACTTCACCCTTTGCCCCCGGTGCCACTCACACTGGTGAATTGAATGATGAATGATAGGTGGTGGTCTGAGGGGCCGTTGGCGCAAATTGCAGCCACGCTTCCGTCAGTCTACCCCAGGGCAACTGTGGCTATGAAAGTAGCTTACCACCACCAGGTGTGAATGATTGATGGGTTCTACATGTAAAGCGACTTTGGGTACTTAGAAAAGCGCTATATAAATCCCAGTTATTATTATTATTATTATTATTATAAATGTGGTGAGGTCGTCAGAAAGACAAACTGAAAAACACTGAACTTAAATACTACAGACATGATTAACGAAAACAGGTGCGTGACTCAAGACGTGAAACAGGTGCGTGACGTGACAGGTGAAAACTAATGGGTTGCTATGGTGACAATCAAGAGTGCACAATGAGTCCAAACGTGGAACAGGTGAAACTAATGAGGTAATCATGGAAACAAGACAAGGGAGTGAAAAGACAGAAACTAAAGAGTCCTATAACTAAACAAAACATGACTTAAAACAAAACATGATTACACAGACATGACACTAATAACAAGTGCACTTTTCTTGGTAGAGAAAAAAAAGAGACCTTTTTGCTCAATAGAACGGAAATGCTGATTATCGGTCCTGCTAAACACCGACATTTATTTAATAATACCACCTTAACATTTGACAACCAAACAATTACACAAGGCGAATCAGTAAAGAATCTGGGTATTATCTTCCACCCAACTCTCTCGTTTGAATCACACATTAAGAGTGTTACTAAAACGGCCTTCTTTCATCTCCGTAATATCGCTAAAATCCGTTCTATTTTATCCACTAGCGACGCTGAGATCATTATTCATGCGTTCGTTACGTCTTGTCTCGACTACTGTAACGTATTATTTTGGGGTCTCCCTATGTCTAGCATTAAAAGACTACAATTGGTACAAAATGCGGCTGCTAGACTTTTGACAAGAACAAGAAAGTTTGATCATATTACGCCTATACTGTATATACCTTTATATACCTACAGTATACATATATATACCTATACTGGCTCACCTGCACTGGCTTCCTGTGCACTTAAGATGTGACTTTAAGGTTTTACTACTTACGTATAAAATACTACACGGTCTAGCTCCGTCCTATCTTGTCGATTGTATTGTACCATACAGTATGTCCCGGCAAGAAATCTGCGTTCAAAGAACTCCGGCTTATTAGTGATTCCCAGAGCCCAAAAAAAGTCTGCGGGCTATAGAGCGTTTTCTATTGGGGCTCCAGTACTATGGAATGCCCTCCCGGTAACAATTAGAGATGCTACCTCAGTAGAAGCATTTAAGTCCCATCTTAAAACTCATTTGTATACTCTAGCCTTTAAATAGACCCCCCTTTCAGACCAGTTGATCTGCCGTTTCTTTTCTCCTCTGCTCCCCTCTTCCTTGTGGAGGGGAGGGGGGGTACAGGTCCGGTGGCCATGGATGAAGTGCTGGCTGTCCAGAGTCGGGACCCAGGGTGGACTGCTCGCCTGTGCATTGGCTGGGAACATCTCTGCGCTGCTGAGTCGTCTCCGCTCGGGATGGTGTCCTGCTGGCCCCACTATGGACTGGACTCTTACTATTATGTTAGATCCACTATGGACTGGACTCTCACAATATTATGTCAGACCCACTCGACATCCATTGCATTCGGTCTCCCCTAGAGGGGGGGGGGGTTACCCACATATGCGGTCCTCTCCAAGGTTTCTCATAGTCATTCACATCGACGTCCCACTGGGGTGAGTTTTTCCTTGCCTTTATGTGTGCTTTGTACCGAGGATGTCGTTGTGGCTTGTGCAGCCCTTTGAGACACTTGTGATTTAGGGCTATATAAATAAACATTGATTGATTGATTGATATGTTGAAAAATATTCTTAAATGATGTAAATGCTAGTGCCATTATCTTGACATAATGATATGCGCTCGGCATCATGATTTTATTTTTTTCATGCTTGAAATAAGAAATGATGACTTTAAAAAAGTAGTTTTATACTTGTGAGTGTTGATGACACAGCTTTGCAACACTTGATATTCTAGTTTCAAGCATGTTTTACTCAATATAGGTCATCAAATCTCAGCAACAAGCTGTAATATCTTACTGAGATCATTTAGGACCAAAACCCTTAAAGGGGAACATTATCACAATTTCAGAAAGGTTAAAACCATTAAAAATCAGTTCCCAGTGGCTTATTATATTTTTCGAAGTTTTTTTCAAAATTTTACCCATCACGCAATATCCCTAAAAAAAGCTTCAAAGTGCCTGATTTTAACCATCGTTATAAACACCCGTCCATTTTCCTGTGACGTCACATAGTGATGCCAACACAAACAAACATGGCGCATAGAACAGCAAGCTATAGCGACATTAGCTCGGATTCAGACTCGGATTTCAGCGGCTTAAGCGATTCAACAGATTACGCATGTATTGAAACGGATGGTTGTAGTGTGGAGGCAGGTAGCGAAAACGAAATTGAAGAAGAAACTGAAGCTATTGAGCCATATCGGTTTGAACCGTATGCAAGCGAAACCGACGAAAACGACACGACAGCCAGCGACACGGGAGAAAGCGAGGACGAATTTGGCGATCGCCTTCTAACCAACGATTGGTATGTGTTTGTTTGGCGTTAAAGGAAACTAACAACTATGAACTAGGTTTACAGCATATGAAATACATTTGGCAACAACATGCACTTTGAGAGTGCAGACAGCCCAATTTTCATCAATTAATATATTCTGTAGACATACCCTCATCCGCGCTCTTTTCCTGAAAGCTGATCTGTCCAGTTTTGGAGTTGATGTCAGCAGGCCAGGGAAGCTAGGGTCGATAGGGGGTTTAGCTCGCTCGTCCGCGGGAACAAACTGCCGCCATTGCTTGCCGTGCTACCGAGGTCCTTTGTCCCTGAATTGCTCACACACTCCGGCAGATTCAATGGGGGTCTGGCGGCAGATTTGTTGACTTTATCGTTGGAAATGCATCTGCTTTGAGTGTCGCAGGATGTCCACACATTCTTGCCATCTCTGTCGTAGCATAGCTTTCGTCGGTAAAGTGTGCGGAACACACGTCCAATTTCTTGCCACTGTCGCATCTTTGGACCACTGGTGCAACTTGAATCCGTCCCTGTTCGTGTTGTTACACCCTCCGACAACACACCGACGAGGCATGATGTCTCCAAGGTACGGAAAACAGTCGAAAAAACGGAAAATAACAGAGCTGATTTGACTCGGTGTTTGAGAAAATGGCGGATTGCTTCCCCATGTGACGCCACGTTGTGACGTCATCGCTCCGAGAGCGAATATTAGAAAGGCGTTTAATTCGCCAAAATTCACCCATTTAGAGTTCGGAAATCGGTTAAAAAGATAAATGGTCTTTTTTCTGCAACATCAAGGTATATATTGACGCTTACATAGGTCTGGTGATAATGTTCACCTTTAAAACAAGTACAAAACTCTAACATAAAATCTGCTTAGTGAGAAGAATTATCTTATCAGACAGAAAATAAGCAAATATCACCCTTATTTGACATATTTAATCTTACTTCGATTTCACTTTTTGCAGTGTATACTGTAAATTAAAAAATGTGAAAATGGTCAATTAAAAAAATCATAATAATTATACATATTTCAATAATGACTCAACAATTGTAAAAATGTTTTTAATTTTTTTAAAGAAATTGCCATTAGCATCATATCACAACTAGGGTTGTCTCCATACCAATATTTTTGTAGCGGTACCAAAATGTTGTTCGATACTTTTCGATCTTTTTGATACTTTTCTAAATAAATTAGACCACAAAAAAATGGCATTATTGGCTTTATTTTAACAAAAAAATCTTAGGGTACATTAAACATATGTTTCTTATTGTACTGTAGTCCTTAAAGGGGAACATTATCAGCAGACCTATGTAAGCGTCAATATATACCTTGATGTTGCAGAAAAAAGACCATATATTTTTTTTACCGATTTCCGAACTCTAAATGGGTGAATTTTGGCGAATTAAACGTTGTTCTATTATTCGCTCTCGGACGTGACGTCACATCGGGAAGCAATCCGCCATTTTCTCAAACACATCATCGTCGGTGTGTTGTCGGAGGGTGTAACAACACGAACAGGGACGGATTCGAGTTGCACCAGTGGCCCAAAGATGCGAAAGTGGCAAGAAATTGGACGAAATTTGTTCAAAATACGAGGCTGTGGGGAAAGCCGACGAAATGGTCAGTCGTTTGTTCCGCACACTTTACCGACGAAAGCTATGCTACGACAGATATGGCAAGAATGTGTGGATTGTCATGTCTGTGTTGATCATGTTTTTGTTTGGCCATGTGCTGTTTGGTTTTGGACTTTTTGTGCACTTTTGTTTGTTTTGTCACCATAGCAACCATTAGGTTTCACCTGTCACGTCACGCACCTGTTTCACGTTTTGAGTCACGCACCTGTTTTCACTAATCATGTCTGTAGTATTTAAGTTCATTGTTTTCAGTTTGTCTTTCTGGCGACATCCACATTTATGCTCTGCACATTCCTGACACTTCGTTCATGCTGCTCCTTTAGTCCATGCCAAGTAAGTGTTTGTTTATTAATGCCACTGTTAGTGTTTTTTGTTGTTCATAGTTTCTGCCTTTGTGCAAGTTTTGTGTTTATAGCCAAGTTTTGTACCTCCACTGTGAGCGCCTTTTGTTTGTTCCCTTTTTTTGAGTGTTAATATTAAATCATGTACTTACATTCCCGTCTCACCCGAGCCAACTTTCCGTTGCCTTCCGGAAAAACAAAACCCAAGGACCAAGTCCTGACATGGATATCCTGCGACACTCAAAGCAGATGCTGACATCAACTCCAAAACTGGACAGATCAGCTTTCAGGAAAAGAGAGCGGATGAGGGTTTGTCTACAGAATATATTAATTGATGAAAACTTTATTCATTACTCGCGGTTATTATACATAAACTGTTTACCAATAATTTAGCTTAAAAACATTTATTTTTTTCAATCATTCGAGTACATTTGGTTAGTCTTGTGTAATGCAGTATTTTGTGTCTATTTAGGTATGGTTAACCTGAGTGCTGAAATCGTGGAAAATATATGTTCTTAGCTCGCCTGAAATGAGCTGTCTGCACTCTCAAAGTGCATGTTGTTGCCAAATGTATTTCATATGCTGTAAACCTAGTTCATAGTTGTTAGTTTCCTTTAATGCCAAACAAACACATACCAATCGTTGGTTAGAAGGCGATCGCCGAATTCGTCCTCGCTTTCTCCCGTGTCGCTGGCTGTCGTGTCGTTTTCGTCGGTTTCGCTTGCATACGGTTCAAACCGATATGGCTCAATAGCTTCAGTTTCTTCTTCAATTTTGTTTTCGCTACCTGCCTCCACACTACAACCATCCGTTTCAATACATGCGTAATATGTTGAATCGCTTAAGCCGCTGAAATCCGAGTCTGAATCCGAGCTAATGTCGCTATAGCTTGCTGTTCTATGCGCCATGTTTGTTTGTGTTGGCTTCACTATGTGACGTCACAGGAAAATGGACGGGTGTATATAACGATGGTTAAAATCAGGCACTTTGAAGCTGTTTTTAGGGATATTGCGTGATGGGTAAAATTTTGAAAAAAACTTTGAAAAATAAAATAAGCCACTGGGAACTGATTTTTAATGGTTTTAACCCTTCTGAAATTGTGATAATGTTCCCCTTTAAATAAAATAGTGAACATACTAGACAACTTGTCTTTTAGTAGTAAGTAAACAAACAAAGGCTTCTAATTAGTTTGCCGACATATGCAGTAACATATTTTGTCATTTATATGCGATTATTTTGTCAACATTATAAAGGACAAGCTGTAAAAAAGGATTATTAATCTACTTGTTCATTTACTGTTAATATCTGCTTATTTTCTCTTTAAACATGTTGTATCTACACTTCTGTTAAAATGTAATAATCACTTAATCTTCTCTTCTTTGATACTTCACATTAGTTTTGGATGATACCACAAATGTAGGTATTGATCCGATACCAAGTAGTTACAGGATCATACATTGGTCATAATTTAAGTTCTCACGTGTCCAGGGACGTATTTCCTGAGTTTATGAATATAATATGAATTAAAAAAAAGGAATTAAGATTTTGTGACGGTAAAAAATATTGATGTAATCATCATAATATCGACGAGATACGCGCCTGCCCTTGGTATCATTACAGTGAATGTCAGGTGTAAACCCACCGTCAAATATTAGCGGAAATAAGACCGCCCAATTAGCGTCAACTAATGCAAGTAAAATCACAACATTCTGTAACAAATTCCTACCATTTGTGTTTTATCTTTATTAAATGTGTTTTACCTGCTACACGGCTTATCTGGGTACATTTATCCATAGTTTTGTTTTGTGTACTTAATTAATAATTGTCATGTCTGTGTGATCATGTTTTGTTTTAGTCATGTTCGGTTTTGTTTTTGGACTTTTTGTGCACTTTTTGTTTTGTCACCATAGCAACCCATTAGTTTTCACCTGTCACGTCACGCACCTGTTTCACGTTTTGAGTCACGCACCTGTTTTCGTTAATCATGTCGGTAGTATTTAAGTTCATTGTTTTCAGATCGTCGTTCTGGTGACATCCCGCATTCTTACCCCTGTCGCACTCTGTCTACCTCTGCGCACTTCATGCCATGTCCAAGTAAGTTTTTCCTATTAATACCACAGTTAGTGTTTTTGTTTAATTGTTCACAGTTTTTTTGCCCACGTGCAAGTCTTTTTGTTTCGTTAGTCAAGTTTGTACATCCGCCTTGAGCGCGCTTTTTGTTCCTTTGAGTGTTATTATTAAATCATACTTGCCAACCTTGAGACCTCCGATTTCGAGAGGTGGGGCGTGGGGGTGGGGGTGGGGGCGTGGTCGGGGGGCGTGGTTGGGGGCGTGGTTAAGATATATATATATATATACATATATACATATATATATATATATATATATATATATATATATATATATATATATATATATATATATATATAAATAAGAAATACTTGACTTTCAGTGAACTCTAGCTATATATATATATATATATATATATATATATATATATATATATATATATATATATATATATACATATATATATAAAATAAATACTTGAATTTCAGTGTTCATTTACAAACTACAACTCACAAACACTTTAGAGTTAGGCTCCACCATCAGAATGTGTACTTAAACTTATAAAGATCACATGGATATTATTCGGTGAGTTGATTCACCAAAACTAACCTGTTATACAGGAGGAAAAGCACACAGGACGTTTCAATTGTTCACAGACTGGTCGCGCTCATCAGAATGACAAGACACTTCCGGTCTGCAGGTGATAGCATTCAATTGGGAAGAAACGCCCTACTGCCCCCTACTGACCAATGTGAATACTGATAAATGTGTAATGACAGCTCCAAAAACGATTTCAAACCACAAAATAAAATAAATAAATCAACACAAAAATGTGACACATTATGGGTGGGTCACATATGCATGTACAGTAGATGGCAGTATTGTCCTGTTTAAAAGTGTCACAACATTGCTGTTTACGGCAGACAAATTGCTTTACGGTAGACACTGTTGTTGTGTGTTGTCAACACGTCACTCAGGTCCGCCTGAATTTCGGGAGTTTTTCGGGAGAAAATTTGTCCCGGGAGGTTTTTGGGAGAGGCACTGAGTTTCGGGAGTCTCCCGGAAAATCCGGGAGGGTTGGCAAGTATGTATTAAATATGTATTTACCTTAACGCCATGACCAGTCCAGCTTTACTTGCATCTCGGGAAAACAAACACACCATAGTCCACGTCTTGACAATAATTATCAATTGCACTTTTCTTAAAGCACGGACCAGGAGTGGCAACCATAAACCATGAATAATTTAATATTACTAACCTAATCCATAATTATGGCAGACTGTATGTAATATGGAAAATTGTATTGTTTTCTTTGAGTGCAACAAGAAAAGCCGGATGTTTTTAACGCCTTTTAATTTATATTTTAACCTTGTACGATTGTTCTTTGACTGTGAGTGTTTAATGTGTTGTAAGATTTTCTGTTAAAATAAAGACAATATTGACATTTTTCGTTGTTCCTTTCATTTGGAAAAGTATCGAAAAGTATGTGTGTATATATGTATGTATGTATGTACAGTATATGTATACATTGTTGCCTGAAATAACAAAAAAAGAAATTCGATCATCTGTTTTTACTTCCCATTGTTTCTGTGCCTGGGATAACCACCCTGATGAGACCTCACACAGTGCATATAAATATCTGATTGGGTCATCTGTGAGCGATTGGACCACCTTGCCGCCCCACACCCCCGCTTTTATTTTACATCTATTACTGGGGCTCACAGTGTTGCCGCAATGTTGCGAGTAGTCAAGCATATAAATAAAGGTGAGGCGAAATGACTCGCTCTGTCTTGGCAGAAGTGCTGAACCACAAAGAACACCTTGAAGGGCATGTTCACTGTCAATAGAGTCCTGTGTTGGCCTGCAATTAACATGAGACTAAAGAGTGCATGCCACTGTAGAACTAGCCCTTTGTTTTACCAGCATGCTTTTAGGCCAGACCTGGGCAAATTAAGGCGCGTTGATCTTTTCAATCTGGCCCGCCGGACATTCCCAAATATTTTTTTTCCGATCTTTAAGATGGAAAGTGTAGCTGCCATTATGATGTGCAGTGATGTTTTCTAATGACCGTAAGTCTTGAACTATATAAAGCAGGGGTGCTCATTACGTCGATCGCGAGCTACCGGTCCATCTCGGAGGGTGTGTCAGTCGATCACCAGCCAGGCATTAAAAAAATAGTCCTAAAAATGAGCGATTATAAATCTTCACTATGACGTCACTTTCGTCACTTGATTGACATTCACGGCACCCGAGGGTCTTCTGAGATGATGCTGGCTGCTGCCAGCTCATTAAAATTACCGACTGGAAGGCGAGAAACACTTTATTTCAACAGACTGGCGCCGTACCTGTCGTCAAAACTCCAAAGACCGACTGCACAGTTGCACAGTTGCGCTAACAAAATGAGAGTCTCAGAAAGCTGGCGTGCACAAGCTAGCAAGCTACGGAGTTTGCCGACAATGTATTTCTTGTAAAGTGTATACAAAGGACTACGGAAGCTGGATAAATAAGATGCCAAAAACCAACCACTTTCATGTGATATTGGACAGAAAGGAGGACTTTTTTTCTCCTCCATTCGAAAATGCGGACATTATCAGCACCACTGTCTGATTCCTATCAATGCAAGTCATCAGAATCAGGTAATACACCAACTTATATTCTTGTCTTCATGAAAGAAAGGAATCTATATGTGTTAAACATGCTTGTATTATCTTTAAACACCTTTAACTTATTAACAATATTAACTATATGTGTTAAACATGCTTGTATTATCTTTAAACACCTTTAAGTTGTTAACAATATTAACTATATGTATTAAACATTCTTGTATTATCATTAAACACCTTTAACTTGTTAACAATATTAACTATATGTGTTAAACATGCTTGTATTATCATTATACACCTTTAATTCTTTAACAATATTAACTATATGTGTTAAACATGCTTGTATTATCATTAAACACCTTTAACTTGTTTACAATATTAACTATATGTATTAAACAAGCTTGTATTATCATTAAACACCTTTAATTTTTTAACAATATTAACTATGTGTTAAACATGCTTGTATTATCTTTAAACACCTTTAAGTTGTTAACAATATTAACTATATGTATTAAACATTCTTGTATTATCATTAAACACCTTTAATTTTTTAACAATATTAACTATGTGTTAAACATGCTTGTATTATCATTAAACACCTTTAACTTGATAACAATATTAACTATATGTGTTAAACATTCTTGTATTATCATTAAACACCTCTAATTTTTTAACAATATTAACTATGTGTTAAACATGCTTGTATTATCATTAAACACCTTTAACTTGTTAACAATATTAACTATATTTATTAAACATGCTTGTATTATCATTAAACACCTTTAATTTGTTAACAATATTAACTATATGTATTAAACATGCTTGTATTATCATTAAACACCTTTAACTTGTTAACAAAAACATATATTTCATAAATAAGTAAATGTAAATTATATATATGAATGAGGTAGATCCCCACGACTTGATCAATTGAAAAGTAGCTCGCCTGCAGAAAAAGTGTGAGCACCCCTGATATAAAGTATTTCAATGGTTAGAATCTGCGCTTTTGCATTATATACTACAAAACCCAAAAGCAGTGAAGTTGGCACGTTGTGTAATTCGTAAAAACAAACAAAATACAATGATTTGCAAATCCTTTTCAACTTATATTCAATTGAATAGACTGCAAAGACAAGATATTTCATGTTCGAACTGAGAAACATATTTGTATTTTTTTGCAAATAATCATTTACTTAGAATTTAATGGCAGCAAAACATAGCAAAAAAGTTGGCAAAGGGGCATATTTACCACTGTGTTACATGGCCTTTCCTTTTAACAACACTCAGTAAACGTTTGGGAAATGAGGGGACCAATTGTTGATGCTTTTGAGGTGGGATTCTTTCCCATTCTTGCTTGATGTACAGCTTAAGTTGTTCAACAGTCTCCGTTGTTCTTAAACTGTTTGACAATTTTCTCACGCATTTGTTGACAAAGTGGTGACCCTCGCCCCATCCTTGCTTGTGAATGACTGAGCATTTCATGGAAGCTGCTTTTATACCCAATCATGGCACCCACCTGTTCCCAATTAGCCTGTTCACCTGTGGGATGTTCCAAATAAGTGTTTGATGAGCATTCTTTTTTGCCACTTGTGCCAGCTTTTTTTGAAACATGTTGCAGGCATCGAATTCCAAATGAGCTAATATTTGCAAAACATAACAACATTTACTAGTTCGAGCATTAAATATCTTGTCTTTGCAGTTGAATATATTGAATATAAGTTGAAAAGGACTTGCAAATCATTGTATTCTGTTTTTATTTACCATTTACACAACGTGACAACTTCACTGGTTTTGGGGTTTGTACGTTAGTACATTAAAATAGGGTTAGAGTGCAAGATTTTCTTTCCTGTTTTCTCATGCACCCCAATTCATATATATACTCTGACTTTTGGGAAAATAAACATAATTAGAGCATGCATGTTCCTATTCTACACGTTCAGTACCAGATGAAGCGCTAAGAAATTCAGGGGCACACCAGCAAAAGGTTCTGGTTTGGCGTAATTAGCCTGATTGGCTGGAAACTCCAGAACCTCATTACAGTGCCTGATCATCGCCAGCACTGCTCAGTCATACTTTGGCTGTTACCAGACTTGTTTTCCAAATTGTTTTGCTTTGTCTTTTGTTTAGGATACTTTTGTTGTACTCGCATTTAATGTTAAATATTATTTTGTGCACTTTGGGGGCTTGTCCGGGATCTCTCTAATACGTTAATACATGGGTGTCAAACTCTGGCCCGCGGGCCAAATTTTAATTTCACTTGGCCCATGAGGCGATATCAAATTAACATTAGAGCTGGCCCGCCGATTATATTCAGCGGCGGTGCCGCGGCACACCGCATTCACCGCTCATTCTCATACTTGCCAACCCTCCCTGAAGAGTACCAGATTTCAGTGCCCGTCCCAAAAATCGTCACATCCGCTTCTCATCCGGTCCAACATGTGCTGGCCCAGTCACATAATATGTGCGGCTTCTGCACGCACACACAAGTGATTGCAACGCATACTTGATCAAGAGCGATACAAGTTTCACAGAGGGTTGCCGTATAAACAACTTTAAGTTTTGTTAGAAATATACGCCACACTGTGAACCCACACCAAACAAGAATGACAAACACATTTTGGGAGAACATCCGCACCGTAACACAACATAAACACAACCGAACAAATACCCAGAACCCTTTGCAGCACTAACTCTTCCGGGAGCTGCAAGGTGGACAGGGGGGGGGGGGGGGTTGATGGTAGCGGGGGTGTATATTGTAGCGTCCCGGAAGAGTTAGTGCTGCAAAAGGTTCTGGGTATTTGTTCTGTTGCGTTTATGTTGTGTTACGGTGCGGATGTTCTCCCGAAATGTGTTTGTCATTCTTGTTTGGTGTGGGTTCACAGTGTGGTGTATATTTCTAACAATGTTAAAGTTGTTTATACGGGCACCCTCAGTGTAACTTGTATCGCTGTTGATCAAGTATGCGTTTGCATTCCCATGTGTGTTCATGCAGAAGCCGCACATATCTTGTGACTGGGCCGGCACGTTGTTAGAATGGATGAAAAGCGGACGTGAAGACTGTGGTCCGGGTGGACTACGAGATATAATTGTGACGACGAGGTCGCATCGTGATGCGGGTGTTGTTCTCCCAAGGATGCAGACGGCTTCGGACACAGCTTGCAGGTAGGAATATGATTTATTTAAAATATAAATCATACGATGAATAAACAAAAGACATGCACGTAGCACAAAAGGCAAAAACAAAAGGACTAGCGTGAGAGCTAGCAAGCCAAAATAGCCTAGCGTGAAAGCTAGCAGCTAAAGAACAGGAAATAAACGTCGTCATCAGTTGTGTAAGAACAAACTAGGAAGCCAGACCGAGTGAGGCCAGGGCAAAGACTAAATAGCCCTATGATTAGCGCCCGGGCAACAGGTGCGCGTCCCGGACTCTAACCAGAGGCAGGTGTAAGCAATCTGCCGTCATGGCAACTGAAACAAACGAAACTCAAGGTGCTGAAAACACATGTGACTCAAACATAAACAAACTATGATCCGGGCAGCGGATCATAACAATAATGACTGATGAACACCTTCGTTCGATAATGAAGGTTGCCTCAGCTCAAAGCCTGAGCCCCGACATTAATGAACTAGCATCCAAGAAAAGATGCCAAGTATCTGGCTTGGTCACATCAGATTAGATCAGTGTGTTGCAAACTGAGCAGTTTAAAGTCCTGAATGGTTGGTTTATTCATTGTTATTTTATTTTCAAATGTATTAGCCTGTGGAAAAAGTTAATGATATTTAACTCAGAAGGCTGCAAATAGAAAAGAGGCATTACATTTTTATTTAAATTGTATTTGATATGCCATTGATATCTTTTTATTATTTTTTTTTTTTATTTTTTTTTTTATTAAATCAACATAGAAAAAAACACACGATACACTTTCAACTAGTGCATCAACCCAAAAAAAAACCTCCCTCCCCCATTCACACTCATACACACCCACTCACATAAAAGGGGTTGTTTCTTTCTGCTACCAATATTCTGGTTCCCACAACATGGACAACACTTCTGCAAGGGACACAGTCCCTGAAGCACACTTGATTGTTTGTGCTGCTGGTCCACTAACATTTTCATTTAATTACTATTTTTTTCTTTTTAATGTAATTATCCTTATATTGTTTTACTTTCTTTTTTATCCAAGAAAAGATGTATTTATCTTATCTAAAAAAAAAATAATTAAAAAATAAAATTAAAAAAAAGGACCTTATCTTCACCAGACCTGGTTGTAAATGAAATTAGCTTCGTTTAAAGGGTTTTTTTTAAACCAGGTCCAGTCCAGATAATGTCCAAGTCGGGTTCAGCAACACACACCTTCATTCATGTACACTGAACAAAAATAAATAAATTAATTAAAAAATAGAAAATAGAAACATTTTGGAACACAACAGATTGCATATAATCTATGAACAAAATTACATTTTCAAAACAAACAAACAACAACAACAAAAAAAAGAAATGTATTTACAGTCCAGATTATGTTCAGGTCACTAAAAATTAGGGAATACAACAACAGATAGCATATCATCTATAAACATAATTACACTTTCAATGCCATTGATATTTTTGAATTATTATTATTATTATTTGAAAGTGGATTTTGCATGTCACTATAAAGTTATATAAGCCTTGCTTGCTCAATATTCAATGCAAAACTTGTTTGGGTCCCTATTAAACAGAGGTGGGTAGAGTAGCCAGAAATTGTACTCAAGTAAGAGTACTGTTACTTTAGAGATTTATTACTCAAGTAAAAGTAAGGAGTAGTCACCCAAATATTTACTTGAGTAAAAGTAAAAAGTATGTTGTGAAAAAACTACTCAAGTACTGAGTAACTGATGAGTAAGCGGTAGAAAATGGATGGATGGATGGAATCAGACAGCAGTGCTTAACGTCCACGTTTTCAAATGCAGGAGAAAAAAAGTTCCTCCTTTCTGTCTAATACCACATGAAAGTGTTTGGTTTTTGGTATCTTATTTGTCCAGCTTCCATATTCGTTTTCACACACTTTACAAAAAATACATTGGCGGCAAATTCCGTAGCTTGCTAGCTTGTTTGCGCTGGCTTTCGGAGACTCTTATTTTGAAAGCGCAGGCGCGATGGAGCGGCACTTTTATTGTGAAGACAGGAACTGTGCAGTCAGTCTTTAGGCTTGTGACGGGATGTACGGTTGAAATAAAAAAGTGTCTTTTTTCCTTCACACTTTTGATTGATTGATTGAAACGTGTATTAGTAGATTGCACAGTACAGTACATATTCCGTACAATTGACCACTAAATGGTAACACCCCAATAAGTTTTTCAACTTGTTTAAGTCAGGTAATGTGACCGCCTGGCTCTGTTTGATTGGTCTAACATCACCAGTGACTGCATCTGATTGGTGGAACGGAGTCAAACGTCACTAGTGACTGCATTTTATTGGTGGAACGGAGTGAAACGTCACCAGTAACGCAGGCACTTTGAAGGTCTGTCTGACAGACCAAAACAAACAAAGCGTGCATTAACAGATCGATAAAAATTAGTAGCGAGCTGAATGTAGATAAAAGTAGCAGAGTAAAAGTAGCATTTCTTCTCTATAAATATACTCAAGTAAAAGTAAAAGTAAGTTGCATTAAAACTACTCTTAGAAGTACAATTTATCCCAAAAGTTACTCAAGTAGATGTAACGGAGTAAATGTAGCGCGTTACTACCCACCTCTGCTATTAAAAGGTTAATTTGTTCAACCTTGGCCCAAATTTTGGCCCACTCTGTATTTGAGTGGGCCAATACATTAAAATGGGGTAAGAGTGCAATGTTTTCTTTCTCATGCACCCCAATTCATTAAATTGATTTGTTGCCGTATATACCATGAGTTCTGGGTAAATAAACATAATTAGAGCATTTATGTTCCTAGTCCACACGTTCAGTCCCAGATGAACCGCTAAGAAATTCAGGCGCACACCAGCAAAAGCTTCCTCGCAGTCGTTTGCAAATTACAAACCCAAAGAGCCGACGCTCACGTTTTGCACACACACACACACGGATGTAAAAAAAATCCCATTTACTGTGATGCTACGTGACTGAACATCGCTAGTCTAGCGTGGCCCGCCGCTCTCTCCCAGGCCCACGGTAATGCTGCATGAGATTTGCGATGCAGCGCGTGGGGGAGAGAGATGCATATTGAAAGGCGGGGGGTGCGACGCTCGGATCTTCTCGGTCATGCACCCCATTAGGTCGCGCTGTTGATGCTTGTGCTATCAAAGCTGAAGTCAGCTGCTCAGCAGTCGGCTGTATGCCCGAGCACACCAGGCGGAGACAGGCCAGAAATCACCCCGACGCCGCCAGGACGGGGCCTATTTATTTTCTAATTAGGACGTGTGAGGTGGGAAATCCGAGAGGTAACCGCCGGGTCACAACACCCGAATAAGTTCACCTTTTCGAGAGAGAAGAGAAAAAGCCCACACTGTACCCGGCTTTCCTCGCTAATGGTGCATTTCTTGGAAGGATTTCGGCTGTGGTGAAGCGTTTCATCATGCAAATGCTTCTCAAGACTGAAGAATCAAAAGACAATCTAAAGAGGATAATTTGCCCTAAAGACAAACAGAGTGATGAAAATGCCCGGCGTAAACGAGCCGACTGAGTCAAGCGACGCGGCGCGTGAATAGCCGGTAATGTGTTTGGCTTTCCAGATAACACGCTGGCATTCTTCGGGCGCGTCACTAAACAAGGGAAGGGGAAAAAAATAAAACCCAATGACAGCTTTCATTTTCGCTTGCCGTCACCGGCGAATCCAGGGGAGACAACGGCGCAGGGATTGTCTACCGGCTCCGCAGCAGAGCCACTCGGCTTTCATTCCCCTGCCAACGCACGCGTATTTGCGGAGGTGAAACTAACGCGCTTAGTCGCTGTTTTCCCTGCCTGGGACTTTGTTATGCTGCTGGATTTGTGCACCCCGAGCCATGCGCCTGTAGGGGCCCCCCTGTTCAGCAATCCACCTTCCTTTTTAGCTCCGTTCTTCCGAGTCCCCTGCTGTCAGCCGGTCTGACGGACACCATGAAGACCAGGAGGTGCCTGTGAGCCACAAAAGACGGTGGTTTTTATCCAGTTACCATAACATGCGGGAGGATGCCCGGGCGTGAAATATTCGCTAAGCGTTGCGGGGAGCTACAGAACATGGAACAGGGATGAGCCGGGATTAAGGAGGCCCCGAGCCCTCCCCTTTTATCTGCGCCTCGTAGGGCGGCCGCGCTCTGCGTTGTCCACTAGCAGCGGGAACGGCGGCGGAGGCCAAATCTTCATCCCCGATCCAATCCACCGTCTTTACCCTGATCTCATCACGTCCTGACTGTTTTTTTCTTACATAAGCTAACGCGCGTTTGATTGTCTCGGCCCTTTGCGAGTCCGTCTGTATGTGCGGTGTGGCTGATGCCGGTGCATGTCAAGGGCCCCATCCTCCTCCTCCCAGAGTGCCTCTCTCGTTGTCCAACCTTAATGCCGCCGCCACTCGCCCACGCTTTTCATCCGCAGTCAATAGCTATTGAGCTGTTCATGAAAGGGAAATGACAGGCAGTTCATAACTCCCAAGGCTGATCGATACGAACGTGCACGAGTGGTCCACTCTTTCCTAAAACAAAGAAAAAAAAAACTCCTTTCCAAGAGCATGTCGCTACCTTTTCAAGCACTTTTTGCAAGGGACACGCGTCAAGACATGAATATTCTAACAGTTTTCATTGACTCTGCCATGTTTGTTGTAGTCTTAGTTGTAGCCCTGCATCAGGTGGATTTATACCCAGTGTATCAATCAATCAATCAATATGTATTCGTCGGGCATGCGAAATGTTCGGAATCGAGGAAATCCGCGTTTTTAAAAATGATTGTTTGTGTCAAAATAGTACATCTACAACAATCAACAAATAGGATCCAAACAAAACCTGTTGCACTTTGGGGGCTTGTCCGGGATTTGAACGTTAATGAATTAAAATGGGGTTAGAGTGCTAGATTTTCTTTACTGTTTTCTCATGCACCCCAATTAATTAAATTGAATTGTTTCTGTATAAACCGTGAGTTTTGCCTGGATAAATAGAATTAGAGCATTTGTGTTCCTATTCGACACATTCAGTCCCAGATGAACCGCTAAGAAATTCAATCAATCTATCAATATGTATTCGTCAGGCATGCGAAATTTCAGAAAACGAAGAATCCCTGTTTTAAAACATTAATTTTCGCATCAAAATATAACTTCCGTGTTTTTTCAATGAACTATCAAAAAATAGGATCCAAACAAAACTTGTTGCACTTTGGGGGCTTGTCCGGGATTTTGAACCCAGGATCTCTCTAATGCGTTAATACATTAAAATGGGGTTAGAGTGCTAGATTTTCTTTACTGTTTTCTCATGCACCCCAATTCATTAAATTGGATTGTTGCTGTATAAACTGTGGGTTTTGGGTAAATAAACAGAATTAGAGCATTTATGTTCCTATTCTACACATTCAGTCCCAGATGAACCGCTAAGAAATTCAATCAATCAATCAATGTTTATTCGTCAGGCATACGAAATGGCAGAAAACGAAGAAATCTGCGTTTTTAAACATTAATTTTTGCGTTAAAATATCACTTCCGGGTTTTTTCAATGAACTATCAAAAAATAGAATCCAAACAAAACTTGTTGCACTTTGGGGGCTTGTCCGGGGTTTGAACCCGGGATCTCTCTAATGCGTTAATAAATTAAAATGGGGTTAGAGTGCTAGATTTTCTGTACTGTTTTCTCATGCACCCAAATTCATTAAATTGAATGGTTACTGTATAAACTGTGGGTTTTGGGTAAATAAACAGAATTAGAGCATTTATGTTCCTATTCTACACATTCAGTCCCAGATGAACCGCTAAGAAATTCAATCAATCAATCAATATGTATTCGTCAGGCATGCAAAATGTCAGAAAAAAAAGAAATCCGTGTTTTTAAACATTCATTTCCGCGTCAAAATATCACTTCCAGGATTTTTCAATGAACTATCAAAAAATAGGATCCAAGCAAAAATTATTGCACTTTGGGGGCTTGTCCGGGGTTTGAACCCGGGATCTCTCTAATGCGTTAATACATTAAAATGGAGTTAGAGTGCTAGATTTTCTTTACTGTTTTCTCATGCACCCCAATTCATTAAATTGGATTGTTGCTGTATAAACTGTGGGTTTTGGGTAAATAAACAGAATTAGAGCATTTATGTTCCTATTCTACACATTCAGTCCCAGATGAACCACTAAGAAATTCAATCAATCTGTCAATATTTATTCGTCAGCCATGAGAAATGTCAGAAAATGAAGAAATCTGCGTTTTTAAACATTAATTTCCGCGTCAAAATATCACTTCCGGGTTTTTTCAATGAACTATCAAAAAATAGGATCCAAAAAAAACTTGTTGCACTTTGGGGGCTTGTCCGGGATTTGAACCCGGGATCTCTCTAATGCGTTAATACATTGAAATTGGGTTAGAGTGCTAGATTTTCTTTACTGTTTTCTCATGCACCCCAATTCATTAAATTGAATTGTTGCTGTATAAACTGTGGGTTTTGGGTAAATAAACAGAATTAGAGCATTTATGTTCCTATTCTACACATTCAGTCCCAGATGAACCGCTAAGAAATTCAATCAATCAATCAATATTTATTCTTCAGACATGCGAAATGTAAGAAAACAAAGAAATCTGCGTTTTTAAACATTAATTTTTGCGTCAAAATATCACTTCCGGGTTTTTTTAATGAACTATCAAAAAATAGAATCCAAACAAAACTTGTTGCACTTTGGGGGCTTGTCCGGGATTTTAACCCGGGATCTCTCTAATATGTAAAAAATTAAAATGGGGTTCGAGTGCTGGATTTGCTTTACTGTTTTCTCATGCACCCCAAATTCATTAAATTGAATTGTTGCTGTATAAACTGTGGGTTTTGGGTAAATAAACAGAATTAGAGCATTTATGTTCCTATTCTACACATTCAGTCCCAGATGAACCGCTAAGAAATTCAATCAATCAATCAATATTTATTCTTCAGACATGCGAAATGTAAGAAAACAAAGAAATCTGCGTTTTTAAACATTAATTTTTGCATCAAAATATCACTTCCGGGTTTTTTTTAATGAACTATCAAAAAATAGAATCCAAACAAAACTTGTTGCACTTTGGGGGCTTGTCCGGGATTTTAACCCGGGATCTCTCTAATATGTTAAAAAATTAAAATGGGGTTCAAGTGCTGGATTTTCTTTACTGTTTTCTCATGCACCCCAAATTCATTAAATTGAATTGTTGCTGTATAAACTGTGGGTTTTGGGTAAATAAACAGAATTAGAGCATTTATGTTCCTATTCTACATATTCAGTCCCAGATGAACCGCTAAGAAATTCAATCAATCTATCAATATTTATTCGTCAGGCATGCGAAATGTCAGAAAAGGAAGAAATCCGCGTTTTTAAACATTAATTTTGGCGTCAAAATATCACTTCCGGGTTTTTTTAATGAACTATCAAAAAATAGAATCCAAACAAAACTTGTTGCACTTTGGGGGCTTGTCCGGGATTTGAACCCGGGATCTCTCTAATATGTTAATAAATTAAAATGGGGTTCGAGTGCTGGATTTTCTTTACTGTTTTTTCATGCACCCCAATTCATTAAATTGAATTGTTGCTGTATAAACTGTGAGTTTTGGGTAAATAAACAGAATTAGAGCATTTATGTTCCTATTCTATACATTCAGTCCCAGATGAACCGCTAAGAAATTCAATCAATCAATCAATATTTATTCTTCAGACATGCGAAATGTAAGAAAACGAAGAAATCTGCGTTTTTAAACATTAATTTTCGCGTCAAAATATCACTTTTGGGATTTTTCAATGAACTATCAAAAAATAGGATCCAAACAAAACTTGTTGCACTTTGGGGGCTTGTCCGGGATTTTAACCCGGGATCTCTCTAATATGTTAATAAATTAAAATGGGGTTCGAGTGCTGGATTTTCTTTACTGTTTTCTCATGCACCCCAATACATTAAATTGAATTGTTGCTGTATAAACTGTGAGTTTTGGGTAGATAAACAGAATTAGAGCATTTATGTTCCTATTCTACACATTCAGTCCCAGATGAACAGCTAATAAATTCAATCAATCTATCAATATGTATTCTTCAGACATGCGAAATGTAAGAAAACAAATAAATCTGCGTTTTTAAACATTAATTTTCGCGTCAAAATATCACTTCCGGGTTTTTTCAATAAACTATCAAAAAATAGGATCCAAAAAAAACTTGTTGCACTTTGGGGGCTTGTCCGGGATTTTAACCCGGGATCTCTCTAATGCGTTAATACATTGAAATTGGGTTAGAGTGTTAGATTTTCTTTACTGTTTTCTCATGGGACGGCGTGGCGCAGTGGAAGAGTGGCCGTGCGCAACCCGAGGGTCCCTGGTTCAATCCCCACCTAGTACCAACCTCGTCATGTCCGTTGTGTCCTTGAGCAAGACACTTCACCCTTGCTCCTGATGGCTGCTGGTTAGCGCCTTGCATGGCCGCTCCCGCCATCAGTGTGTGAATGTGTGTGTGAATGGGTAAGTGTGGAAGTAGTGTCAAAGTGCTTTGAGTACCTTGAAGGTAGAAAAGCGCTATACAAGTACAACCCATTTATCATTTATTTATTTATAATTCATTAATATGAATTGTTGCTGTATAAACCGTGATTTTTTAGGTAGATAAACAGAAGTAGAGCATTGATGTTTCTATTCTACACATTAAGTCCCAGATGAACCGCTAAGAAATTCAATCAATCTATGAATATTTATTCGTCAAGCATGCGAAATGTCAGAAAACGAAGAAATCTGCGTTTTTAAACATTAATTTTCGCGTCAAAATATCACTTCTGGGTTTTTCAATGAACTATCAAAAAATAGGATCCAAACAAAACTTGTTGCACTTTGGGGGCTTGTCCGGGATTTGAACCCGGGATCTCTCTAATGCGTTAATACATTAAAGTGGGGTTAGGGTGTTAGATTTTGTTTACTGAAAAAAATACTGGCAGCGGTAAAGTTTAGATCCATGAAGGAAAGAAGAAAGTGAATGAATGTTTATAACTGAATAAATTTACATATGCATAAAAATGTGTTTTCTTTTGTTTTATTTTTTTTAATGAATTAAGTAACGTTTATAACAACCTTTTTCCAAAACACAATATATAATGTGAGATATAACAGGATAATGCATACATTTATCATCTGTTTTCAAAACTCTTACAAAAAAGCGGTACCCCAAAGTTAAAGTTAAAGTTAAAGTGCTAATGATTGTCTGGGGAAATTATTCTTTGCATTTGACCCATCACCCTTGATCACCCCCTGGGAGGTGAGAGGAGCAGTGAGCAGCAGCAGTGGCCGCGCCCGGGAATCATTTTGATGACTTGATGGGGTCCCTGGGACCTCATTTTGAAAATTCCTAGCACCAACACTGATGAAGTATTGGTGCGTGCAAAACAGCAGCAGGCGGCTGTGGCCTGCGGGCCGGATCTAATACTAATCAAATATCATCCCGGGGGCCATAGATCATTCATTTACGGGCCGGATCTGGCCCGCGGGACTTGACTTTGACATATAGAGTGTTTTTTAGTAGCCAAGGTATATTTTTGACGTGACGGATGTAAACAGAGGTCACAATGCAACACCGGAAGTTTATTACCTGAGGGGGTGTGGCTACAGGATCAAGTTTCCAAATAGGAAACGGCTTCTGAGTTTTTTGTATGCATGTTATAGAATTTATGATAAAAATGATAGAAAATTATCCACTTAAAAAAAACAACTACAAATTGTGTGGTAAACTACATGAGACATGTCAAAAAGAGATTGGGAGATGAGAATACATAATAATAATTGTATCTAAGTTATCACAAAACTTTGTGTTTCAATGAGTTCCCAGCAAGCAGACAAAAGCTTGATCTTGGCAATCAAAAGGCTTGTAAAACTCCACTGCGTAGGATGGGAAGCGACATGAAGGTGTCGGTTTATTTGATGTATTGTAATCCACAGGAATATTTTGTCTTGACCCGAGATCTACAAAGCGCAGAGGAAGCAGGACCTGAACCCCCATCTAGGCACCTTTTCTTTGAACTGTTTTGTAGCCAAAGGCAGCGGCTGTTTACGACCCCCGTCCCTTTAGAAACAGCCGTTGCCATGTAATCAGGGAAAGTCCAAATAAAAGAGGAGGCGTACAATCTTTCGTCAGAGCGTGGTGGAAGACTGTACAAAGAATACAGTGAGTTTCTCCTCAATGAGCTAAATGTAATTATGTCTCTGTTTAATTCCTTGCTTTTTTGTCTGTTTAATAGATGTCATCAGTGTTTGAATCTGACAATACATCTAAAGGTAAAATATCGTGTAGAAATGCACTTCATTTTCAAAATGTGATTTCGGGGCTTGCGTGGCAGAACTTTGTGCCGATAGAAATGTTCCTCTTTTTTCCGTCAGTCTTGCTCTTTTTTTTCTAAAAGGGTGCTCACTTGCCTGATTTGTACAGCCCTTGATCACAAGTGCCTCAAAGGGCTTCACAAACCACCACGACATCCCTTGATCTTGGGAAAATGACGAAACCTTGGGAAGGGGTCGCATATGTGGGGACCCCCACACGTATACGACATCTATAGTATATCTATGACCTCGATCATCTGTGGCGCCCCCTTTTAGGTTATTTTCAAAATTAGGGCTGCAGTTATCGATTATTTTATCAAGTACCTTATTTGAGGATTTGTATAAAACACACTTAATAGCCTCTATGCATATTTTAGGGAAAATATCTTATGCTTGCCATAACTTTCATTCTTTTATCCTAATACTTGCACATCATCAACGTTGAAATCACACCTTTAACTTGCATAATAATTAAAACAAATCAGTCAATAAATTATAGTGTACTTATATAGCCATAAATCACGAGTGTTTCAAAATGGTACAGAATAATTATGTACGGAAACTATTTTATTTGGTACATGGTGAAATGATAAGTGTGACCAGTAGATGGCAGTGACATATAAGAGATACGTGTAGACTGCAATATGATGGCAGTAAACAACACCAACACTTTATATGTTTCATTGAAAATAAAGAACATTACACACGACGCTCAACAATCTATCAAAATGTTTTAGTCCGACTTTGGTACGCTATGAAGCCACACCGCTTCATGGATTGTCGGAGCATTACGGCTACCGTAGTCAGACGTACCATGCTTCAACATACGAGTATTATTATGGTGTCTGTATAAGGACCGCAACTTGGCATCTATTAGCAGACATATCTGGTGTTTTGTTTCACAATATTATGCAAAACCAACTTTTCTTACCTTCTGGTACCTGCTGATGTGTATTTGAGATCTGCATAAGACCTGAAAATGTGCGCGCATCTGTGTTTGCCGATAAGCTTCTTCTTTTTCTCTATCCTCTTGTTATGGGACATTCATCCTCCGCTGTTGCCATTTCTAATATAAGGTAGTGTAAAGTTCTAACTTATATCTATCAGTCGACTCGCTATGGAAGCGCTAAAAAGTACCGGTGTAGTGAGTTTACATTATTCACCCAAGGTACTTTAGTTATTAGAGAGTTCCGGTCGGACGGCCTTTCACGGGACACATTTCGGGCGTTGTTGTTGCACTAGTGAGCCACAGATGAGGAGATGCTGCTCCGTTATTGATTGAAGTAAAGTCTGAATGTCATTAAAACAGTTAGCGCCATCTTTTGACACTTCTTCCACGCCCGTCCTTGCACACTACACCGCTACAACAAAGATGACAGAGAGAAGACGCTGTCGAAGGTGAGCCACGTAAATAAGACCGCCCACAGAACGGCGCATTCTGAAGAGACTTTCAGAAAGGGGCTTGAGGATGGTCTGTAAAACATAATCTATGCTACATTTTGACCAAAGAGCCACCATTACATGTTATGTAGACCACAAGGAAGCCTTTTACATTTAGAAAAAAAATCATAGTATGACCCCTTTAATGCGCCTTATGACCGATGCGCCTTTTGTATGAAAATAGACCTGAATAAACCCGCTCATCGGCAGTGTGCCTTATTATACGGTGCGCCCTATGGTCCGGAAAATACGGTAAAATTGTTATTTTGTGTATATATGTGAGTGTGGAGGGGGGCGCGGTCTGCGGGCCTGCCGCAGAGCGGGGTGTGTAAGGACCGGCCTCGAAGCTAGAGGCAGGTGAGTGGATTGCCCAGCTGGGACTGGTTATCTCTTATCACCTGTCGCATTTATTAGCAGCAGCCGGATTGAGACATGTGGTTGGAGTTGGAGAGAACGAACATAGACACGCACTGTAAAGTCTTAAGTATATTTTGCTGGAAAGCACACCATACCTGTGTATGAGAAATAAAAGACTTGCTCCAATCTGTCTACCAGGCTCACAAAAGACTATTTGACATCTGCATAAGTCTTGAAAATTTGCGCGCGTCTGCCTTTGTAGTCCGTGTTGTCGATAAGCTTCTTCTTTTTCTCTATCTTCTTGTTATGTGACATTCATCCTCCGCTGTTGCCATTTCTAATATAAAGTAGTGTAAAGTTTTAATATCTATGAGTCGACTCGCTATGGAAGCGCTAAAAAGTACCGGTGTAGTGAGTTTACATTATTCACCCAAGGTACTTTAGTTATTAGAGAGTTCCGGTCGGACGTTTTTTTGTTCACGGGACACATTTCGGGCGTTGTTGTTGCACTAGTGAGCCACGGATGAGGAGATGCTGCTCCGTTATTGATTGAAGTAAAGTCTGAATGTCATTAAAACAGTTTGCTCCATATTTTGATACTTCTTCCATTCCTGTCCTTGCACGCTACACCGCCACAACAAAATATGATGGGGAGAAGACGCTGTCGAAGGTGAGCCACGTAAATAAAATTGCCCACAAAACGGGCGCATCCTGAAGCGACTGTTAGAAATAAATCTGCGTTTTTAAACATTAATTTTTGCGTTAAAATATCACTTCCGGGTTTTTTCAATGAACTATCAAAAAATAGGATCCAAACAAAACTTGTTGCACTTTGGGGGCTTGTCCGGGATTTGAACCCCGGGATCAAAAAACACACACTCCGGTCCCCTGGGTGTCAGTAGAGAAACTCATCCGTGGGGATAAATGATAAATATTTTGCTTACTTTCTCCAACGTAAAAAAAGATGGTGTACCCAGCTGAGAACATACTAGAACCCGGACCACTTCCCTCCCTCCCTCCTCCGTGTGTGTGTGTGTGTGTGTGAGATGCTTTCTCCCTCGACCTGCCGTTCAAAGCAAAGTTGGCTCCTTATTTATGTGCAAATTTGCTCTCAGGCCCTACGAGGGTGGCGCGCATGCTGAATCTCTCCTTTCTGGGCTTTAGCAGATTATCCCGCTGCTCCCTTTGGTCCCCGTCGCCCTAAGCCCAGCTGCCCCGACCTTTTGTCATTGAGACTTTTCTCTTCTTGCCTTGGTGTCTTTCTTTACCTCCGCACTCCCCCACCCCGCCTCCCTCGCTCCTCTCTTCCATCTTGTCTGTGGCCTCCTCTGTCTTCCATCTCCTGTCTTCTCCCTCCTTCAGTCCCCCTCAAAGGGCCATTATATCGCTCTCTTCACGGACAAAGGGCCCGGAGAGGGAGGGAACAAGGCTACTGCTTTCTCCTTCCTAATCGATGAAAGTGGCCCACATGGAGCTCTGAAGGAAAATCGATAACACTCCCCCCCTCCCCCCCACCCTCCGCCCAGCCTCACCGTCATCCTGCCCTCCCCCTCCTCTTTACTTCCTATCTTTTTTTCTTTTTTTTTTTTTCTTTTTTTTTTCCAACTGTCTGATTTGTTGCTGAGTCTGACAAAATGCAGTAAGTAGTGTTGCTGCTGTGTCTGGAGTGGACGCCCTTCCCTGATCACTTAGCTGGGATGGTTCCACAGAAGCGTGGAAGCCGAGCTCAAAGTGCTGAATGAATTTCACAAGTTCACCACTCTGAGGTTCGTATTGGGACAGAATTGAAGTTTAGGTGAATGTTCAGATGCGGAGTTTGTTAAAACACTGTAAGAAGTGTTTTGGACATATACAGGTAAAAGCCAGTAAATTAGAATATTTTGAAAAACTTGATTTATTTCAGTAATTGCATTCAAAAGGTGTAACTTGTACATTATATTTATTCATTGCACACAGACTGATGCATTCAAATGTTTATTTCATTTAATTTTGATGATTTGAAGTGGCAACAAATGAAAATCCAAAATTCCGTGTGTCACAAAATTAGAATATTACTTAAGGCTAATACAAAAAAGGGATTTTTAGAAATGTTGGCCAACTGAAAAGTATGAAAATGAAAAATATGAGCATGTACAATACTCAATACTTGGTTGGAGCTCCTTTTGCCTCAATTACTGCGTTAATGCGGCGTGGCATGGAGTCGATGAGTTTCTGGCACTGCTCAGGTGTTATGAGAGCCCAGGTTGCTCTGATAGTGGCCTTCAACTCTTCTGCGTTTTTGGGTCTGGCATTCTGCATCTTCCTTTTCACAATACCCCACAGATTTTCTATGGGGCTAAGGTCAGGGGAGTTGGCGGGCCAATTTAGAACAGAAATACCATGGTCCGTAAACCAGGCACGGGTAGATTTTGCCGACACCAGCAGATGACATGGCACTCCAAACCGTCACTGATGGTGGAAACTTTACACTAGACTTCAGGCAACGTGGATCCTGTGCCTCTCCTGTCTTCCTCCAGACTCTGGGACCTCGATTTCCAAAGGAAATGCAAAATTTGCATGGTTGGGTGATGGTTTGGGGTGCCATGTCATCTGCTGGTGTCGGTCCACTCTGTTTCCTGAGATCCAGGGTCAACGCAGCCGTCTACCAGCAAGTTTTAGAGCACTTCATGCTTCCTGCTGCTGACCTGCTCTATGGAGATGGAGATTTCAAGTTCCAACAGGACTTGGCGCCTGCACACAGCGCAGAATCTACCCGTGCCTGGTTTACGGACCATGGTATTTCTGTTCTAAATTGGCCCGCCAACTCCCCTGACCTTAGCCCCATAGAAAATCTGTGGGGTATTGTGAAAAGGAAGATGCAGAATGCCAGACCCAAAAACGCAGAAGAGTTGAAGGCCACTATCAGAGCAACCTGGGCTCTCATAACACCTGAGCAGTGCCAGAAACTCATCGACTCCATGCCACGCCGCATTAACGCAGTAATTGAGGCAAAAGGAGCTCCAACCAAGTATTGAGTATTGCACATGCTCATATTTTTCATTTTCATACTTTTCAGTTGGCCAACATTTCTAAAAATCCCTTTTTTGTATTAGCCTTAAGTGATATTCTAATTTTGTGACACACAGAATTTTGGATTTTCATTTGTTGCCACTTCAAATCATCAAAATTAAATGAAATAAACATTTGAATGCATCAGTCTGTGTGCAATGAATAAATATAATGTACAAGTTACACCTTTTGAATGCAATGACTGAAATAAATCAAGTTTTTCAAAATATTCTAATTTACTGGATTTTACCTGTATATACATCTATACATATATATTAGAGATGCGCGGATAGGCAATTATTTCATCCGCAACCGCATCACAAAAGTCGTCAACCATCCGCCATCCACCCGAACTAACATTTAATCAAAACCGCACCCGCCCGCCATCCGCCACCCGCCCGTTGTTATATATCTAATATAGACAATGCAAGGCATTAGTGAGGTTATAAAGCTTTTGCCTGTTAAAGAAAGGAGACTGATCCAATGCAGCAGAGACATTCAATGCGTGCCACGCTGTCACGGCCCAGACGCACACCAGTGCGCAATCATCTGGGAGCCGCGCTGAGCGCACCTCCAAGCGCGCTCGCGCCACTCAAACTGCTGCAGGCAGCTGCGTTCACACATGCATCTGTAAGCCTTGTTTTAACATCCTGTGGCACTCTTCTGGGATCACGGCGGACGAAACTGCTCATGCTCAGGGTGTTTGTGGAGATTTGGGGTTTTGCACAAATGTGATGCACCATGTTAGATGTCCCGGTTTTGTGACTGTCGTAGACATAAACAGCGTCGCAGCTCTTGCAAATCACGTAGCCAGCATTACTATCATCCTGATTTACAACCTCATAAAAACGAGTCCACGCTGAACTTTTCTGGCCTTTTTTCCCCCTGGTCTTTAGTATTCCCTTTTTTAGTTTGTCGTGTACCACGTTTGCTGCCGGCGTTGCCATCTCTTTTTTTTTTTCTTCTTCTGTTGTGGCATATGCTGCAGGTGCCTGCTCGTTTTTCGTATGTGGGTAACAACATTTAACTATGTATATATATTTCCGAATTGGTTTAACTGCCACCCGCCTGAATCTATTTAAAATCTAATTTTTTTTTATTTCAACCGCCCGACCCGACCCGCGGATTAAATCTTTTTTTTTTTTTTTTCAACCGCCCGACCCGCGGATAATCCGCGGACTCCGCGGTTGTGTCCGCAAACCGCGCATCTCTAATATATATATATATATATATATATATATATATATGTCTCATTTACGTGGCTCACCTTCGACAGCGTCTTCTCCCCGTCATCTTTGTTGTAGCGGTGTAGCGTGCAAGGACGGGAGTGGAAGAAGTGTCAAAAGATGGCGCTAACTGTTTTAATGACATTCAGACTTTACTTCAATCAATAACGGAGCAGCATCTCCTCATCCGTGGCTCACTAGTGCAACAACAACGTCCGAAATGTGTCCCGTGAAAAAACGTCCGACCGGAACTCTCTAATAACTAAAGTTCTTTGGGTGAATAAAGTAAACTCACTACACCGGTATGTTTTAGTGCTTTCATAGCGAGTCTACTGACAGATATAAGTAAGAACTTTACACTACTTTATATTAGAAATGGCAACAGCAGAGGATGAATGTCACATAACAAGAAGATAGTGAAAAAGAAGAAGCTTATCGACAACACGGACTACAAAGGCAGATGTGTGCAAATTTTCAGGACTAATGCAGATCTCAAATACACATCAGCCGGTACCAGAAGGTAAGAAAAGTTGGTTTTGCATAATATTGCAAAACGAAACACCGGATATGTCTGCTAATAGGTGCCATGTTGCGGTCCTTATACACACACCATAGTAATACTCGTATGTTGAAGCACGGTACGTCTGACTACGGTAGCCGTAATGCTCCGTCAATCCATGAAGCGGTGTGGCTTCATAGCGTACCAAAGTTGCATTAAAACATTTTGACAGATTTTTGAGCGCCGTGTGTAATGTTGTTTATTTTCAATGAAACACACAAAGTGTTGATATGCGCAAAATTCAGGACTTATGCAGATCTCAAATACACATCAGCAGGTACCAGAAGGTAAGAAAAGTTGGTTTTGCATAATATTGTGAAACAAAACGCCAGATAATAAGTCTGCCTGTGGAGATCTTGTTTCGCCGGGTTCTTCGGACCACCAATTACCGACATGCCAGGCTCTTCGAACAACACTGTTTTATTTTTCAATAAAAGTGCTAAGTCTTCTCTCTCAAGTGAGCACACAAATGGTTTCTCTGCTCTAACTCTCGCTCGTGCTCCGACTCGTGTTCCACCATCAACGACTCTCCCCCTCTCCTTCCCGACTGTAGCCTTTAACAGAGCGGCAGGTGATCAGACAAACACCCACAGCTGTGTCATCTACGCCGGTCCTGGCACACCCCGCTTCGCTGCAGGTCCGCAGGCCACGCCCCCCCCACTGTGCCATTTTGCGGTCTTTATACACACACCATAGTAACACTTGTATCTCTGACTACGGTAGACGTAATGGGCCGACAATCCACCAAGTGGTGTGACTTCAAAGTCGTACTAAAACATTTTGACATATTTTTGAGTGCCGTGTGTAATGTTCTTTATGTTCAATGGAACATTTGAAGTTTAGGTGTTGTTTACTGGCGCCAAAGTGCAGTCTACACGTATCTCCTATGTGTGACTGCCATCTACTGGTCACACTTATCATTACACCATGTACCAAATAAAATTGCTTCGAGGTCGGTAAGCACAACCATAATTATTCCGTATATTAGGCGCACAGGGTTATAAGGTCTATTTAGGTTAAGGTTTTACTACTTACGTATAAAATACTACACGGTCTAGCTCCATCCTATCTTGCTGATTGTATTGTACCATATGTCCCGGCAAGAAATCTGCCTTCAAAGAACTCCGACTTATTAGTGATTCCCAGAATCCCAAAGAAAGTCTTCGGGCTATAGAGCGTTTTCTATTGGGGCTCCAGTACTATGGAATGCCCTCCCGGTAACAATTAGAGATGCTACCTCAGTAGAAGCATTTAAGTCCCATCTTAAAACTCATTTGTATACTCTAGCCTTTAAATAGACCCCCCTTTTTAGACCAGTTGATCTGCCGTTTCTTTTCTTTTCTCCTCTGCCCCCCTCTCCCTTGTGGAGGGTGGGGGGACACAGGTCGGGACCCGGGGTGGACCGCTCGCCTGTGCATCGGTTGGGGACGTCTCTGCGCTGCTGACCCGTCCCCGCTCGGGATGGTTTCCTGCTGGCCGCACTATGGACTGGACTCTTACTATTATGTTAGATCCACTATGGACTGGACTCTTACTTTTATGTTAGATCCACTATGGACTGGACTCTCACACTATTATGTTAGATCCACTATGGACTGGACTCTCACTATTATGTAAGATCCACTATGGACTGGACTCTCACACTATTATGTTAGATCCACTATGGACTGGACTCTCACTATTATGTTAGATCCACTATGGACTGGACTCTCACTATTATGTTAGATCCACTATGGACTGGACTCTCACACTATTATGTTAGATCCACTATGGACTGGACTCTCACTATTATGTTAGATCCACTATGGACTGGACTCTTACTATTATGTTAGATCCACTATGGACTGGAATCTCACACTATTA
Organism: Nerophis lumbriciformis; assembly: GCF_033978685.3. NCBI lineage: Eukaryota > Metazoa > Chordata > Actinopteri > Syngnathiformes > Syngnathidae > Nerophis > Nerophis lumbriciformis. The sequence goes on along the minus strand of NC_084551.2, from coordinate 60,176,471 downwards.
TGTTAGATCCACTATGGACTGGATTCTCACACTATTATGTTAGATCCACTATGGACTGGACTCTCACTATTATGTTAGATCCACTATGGACTGGACTCTCACACTATTATGTTAGATCCACTATGGACTGGACTCTCACTATTATGTTAGATCCACTATGGACTGGACTCTCACTATTATGTTAGATCCACTATGGACTGGACTCTCACACTATTATGTTAGATCCACTATGGACTGGACTCTCACTATTGTTAGATCCACTATGGACTGGACTCTCACTATTATGTTAGATCCACTATGGACTGGAATCTCACAATATTATGTTAGATCCACTATGGACTGGACTCTCACTATTATGTTAGATCCACTATGGACTGGACTCTCACACTATTATGTTAGATCCACTATGGACTGGACTCTCACTATTATGTTAGATCCACTATGGACTGGACTCTCACTATTTTGTTAGATCCACTATAGACTGGACTCTCACTATTATGTTAGATCCACTATGGACTGGACTCTCACACTATTATGTTAGATCCACTATGGACTGGACTCTCACTATTATGTAAGATCCACTATGGACTGGACTCTCACACTATTATGTTAGATCCACTATGGACTGGACTCTCACTATTATGTTAGATCCACTATGGACTGGACTCTCACTATTATGTTAGATCCACTATGGACTGGACTCTTACTTTTATGTTAGATCCACTATGGACTGGACTCTCACTGTTATGTTAGATCCACTATGGACTGGACTCTCACACTATTATGTTAGATCCACTATGGACTGGACTCTCGCTATTATGTTAGATCCACTATGGACTGGACTCTCACACTATTATGTTGGATCCACTATGGACTGGACTCTCACTATTATGTTAGATCCACTATGGACTGGACTCTCACAATTATGTTAGATCCACTATGGACTGGACTCTCACTATTATGTTAGATCCACTATGGACTGGACTCTCACTATTATGTTAGATCCACTATGGACTGGACTCTGACTATAATGTTAGATCCTCTATGGACTGGACTCTCACACTATTATGTTAGATCCACTATGGACTGGACTCTCACTATTATATTAGATCCACTATGGACTGGACTCTCACTATTATGTTAGATCCACTATGGACTGGAATCTCACACTTTTATGTTAGATCCACTATGGACTGGACTCTCACTATTATGTTAGATCCACTATGGACTGGACTCTCACAATATTATGTTAGATCCACTATGGACTGGACTCTCACTATTATGTTAGATTCACTATGGACTGGACTCTCACTATTATGTTAGATCCACTATGGACTGGACTCTCACACTATTATGTTAGATCCACTATGGACTGGACTCTCACACTATTATGTTAGATCCACTATGGACTGGACTCTCACACTATTATGTTAGATCCACTATGGACTGGAATCTCACAATATTATGTTAGATGCACTATAGACTGGACTCTCACTATTATGTTAGATCCACTATGGACTGGACTCTCACAATATTATGTCAGACCCATTCGACATCCATTGCTTTCGGTCTCCCCTAGAGGAGGTGGGGGTTACCCACATATGCGGTCCTCTCCAACGTTTCCCATAGTCATTCACATCAACGTCCCACTGGGGTGAGTTTTTCCTTGCCCTGATGTGGGCTCTGTACCGCGGATGTCGTTGTGGCTTGTGCAGCCCTTTGAGACACTTGTGATTTAGGGCTATATAAACAAACATTGATTGATTGATTGATTGAAGGTCAATTTTTGAAAAAATTAAATGATTTTAAGTGCGCCTTATAGTCCGAAACATACAGTACATACTAGAGATGCGCGGTTTGCGGACACAACCGTGGAGTCCGCGGATTATCCGCGGGTCGGGCGGTTGAAATAAAAAAAAATTAGATTTTATCCGCGAGTCGGGTCGGGCGGTTGAAATAAAAAAAAATTTGATTTTAAATAGATCCAGGCAGGTGGCAGTTAAACCAATTCGGAAATATATATACATAGTTAAATGTTGTTACCCACATACGAAAAACGAGCAGGCACCTGCAGCATATGCCACAACAGAAGAAGAAAAAAAAAAGAGATGGACACTTTTACGGAGCGGAGAAGGGACGCCTCGCCGGGGTCCGGGACCGAGGCCCCCTCCCCCGAGAGGGCCCCACCGGGAGCCGTAGCTGAGGTGATCCGCGAGAAGGGCCCGACGCACGTCCAGGGTCACCACCGCGCCCACCGCACCGACACCCCGCCTCGTCCGCCTTCGCCGCGGCCGGCGTCACGCGCAGCAGGTAAGCAGCTTACCTGCCCGCCACCCCCGTGGCCGGGGGCTCGTAACAGGGGTCACTCCACGCGCTCCGCCCGCGCAGCTTACCTGCCCGCCACCCCCGTGGCCGGGGGCGCGTAACAGGGGTCACTCCGCGCGCAGTGCGCTCACGAAAGGGGTGGGGCTCACCCTGGTGAGCCGAGTGGGCCACTTTTGGTAAGCAGAACTGGCGCTGCGGGATGAACCGAACGCCGGGTTAAGGCGCCCGATGCCGACGCTCATCAGACCCCAGAAAAGGTGTTGGTTGATATAGACAGCAGGACGGTGGCCATGGAAGTCGGAACCCGCTAAGGAGTGTGTAACAACCCACCTGCCGAATCAACTAGCCCTGAAAATGGATGGCGATGGAGCGTCGGGCCCATACCCGGCCGTTGCCGGCAGCGAGAGCCGCGAGGGCTAGGCCGCGACGAGTAGGATGGCCACCGCGGTGCGCGCTGAAGCCTCGGGCGCGAGCCCGGGTGGAGCCGCCGCGGGTGCGAGGGACATCTCCTCCACACCTCCACGCGCTTGGAGGTGCGCTCTGCGCGGCTCCCAGATGATTGCGCACTGGTGTGCGTCTGGGCCGTGACAGCGTGGCACGCATTGAATGTCTCTGCTACATTGAATCAGTCTCCTTTCTTTAACAGGCAAAAGCTTTATAACCTCACTAATGCCTTGCATCGTCTATATTAGATATATAACAACGGGCGGGTGCGGACGGGTGCGGTTTTGATTAAATGTTAGACGGGTGGATGGCGGATGGTTGACAACTTTTGTGATGCGGTTGCGGATGAAATAATTGCCTATCCGCGCATCTCTAGTACATACCTTTACCTGGTCTTGGTCTTTACTCGGTTTTAGCTTCTCAAAGCCTCTGCCTTGACTTGGTCTCGGTTTATGTGGTCTTGACTCCAATATGACTACTCGCCTGAGTTCCTGTGTTCAAACTGAATAAAAAGGTGTATGTTTACTTTCCTTATCCCCCCCGGTTTGTCCTGACACGATCCCCCGCCATCCCCTCTGCAAGGCAACCTCCCCTCGCCGGTGTCGCCGAGGTAGCGTTCCGAGCAAACAGCGGCCTAAGAGTCGACTCTTTTCCCCCTCGCCACGTGAGCTCGCACGCAAAGGATTTGGGAAGGCTCGGCAGCGCTAAGCCACTTCATTGTATTCCTCTCCATCTTCCCTGCTCCTCACCTCTCGCCCTCCTCCCCTTTTGTCTCTTGGCTGCTCCCACACTGCCTCGCTCTGAGCTCATGTCTAGTCCGCATCAATCAAAAAAGGCGGCGTCATCGCGGGAATCCTACGCCCGGCTTTGACCTTACAACAATTTGGAGACTTAGCGTCGCTAATGATTTTAATGAAGGGTGCAAACATGGATGTTTTATCCTTGCACAAGTACGGGGGAACCTCTAAGACTGCACTGCATTATAATGGTGTGTCCTCATGTTTATGTGGCGCCCCCCTATGGGCTGGAAGACATAGGATAGATAGGATAGGTCTTTATTGTCATTGCACAAGTACAACAAAACTTTGCTTTCAGCACAAACCCATTCAAGATGAGACAAACAAACAGTGTACAGGGTTACAGAACAAGAACGCTGATGGGTCGCCCCGTAGAAGATGGGAAAAGGGTCAACGCTGAGGAGGATGAGTAAAAAAATACATTCTAGACTGGGCTCCTAAGAGGGCCCAGTCTGCAGTGGGAAAAAACCTCCATAGCAAAGCACATATACATATTACAACGTACATCTCGAAGATATCTAGCAACAGAGGGGAGGGAGTGGGGGGCCATGGTGGCAGGCCGCAGCTCTCAGGCGCTGCCCATTCGTCCATCATGGGATTTGCGTCGAGGGCGTTGGATTGGGGGTGGTGTATGTATGTGCAATATATACATATTACAACGTACATCTCGAGATATCTAGCCACAGAGGGAAGGGAGTGTGACATGTATGGCTGTTGAGTAAGTATGCGCTTCATTTGCTCGTGTGCAGTGTGTTCAAAGTAGGTAAGTAGGTAGGTAGCAGTGACGTGCGGTGAGGTTCATGACTGGTGAGGCACTGACTTCATCACAGTCAGATTTACAAACATATGAACCCTAAAGAGTATCTTATTCACCATTTGATTGGCAGCAGTTAACGGGTTATGTTTAAAAGCTCATACCAGCATTCTTCCCTGCTTGGCACTCAGCATCAAGGGTTGGAATTGGGGGTTAAATCACCAAAAATTATTCCCGGGCACGGCGCCGCTGCTGCCCACTGATCCCCTCACCTCCCAGGGGGTGATCAAGGGGATGGGTCAAATGCAGAGGACAAATTTCATTACACCTAGTGTGTGTGTGACAATCATTGGTACTTTAACTTAACTTTAACTTTACACATACAAACTGTAGCACACAAAAAAGCACATTTAATAAAAAAAACGTTATTATGGTCGTACCTTTACTTATAAGTGCGGGAACAGTGGTGTTCGTGTTGGAGGAGTTGTGAATGAATGAAATATGAAATCCATGTTGCAGTCTGCAGGTGTGCCTAATGTTGTGTCCCTGCAGTCGTTCACGGCTCCTCCGGCGCGAGCATTGTTGTTTTTGCACTTTTTGGCTTCTTGTTAAGTGACTTTTTTTGGGTGGATTCGGTCTTGCATGTGGAGGGTTTGGGTGTGGGCTTTGGTTGGTGTGGCGCTCCCGTCGGGGGGTGCAGTCTGCGGCGGAGGTGCATTAACCGGCACCAGGAGGCGGGATTACTGCGAGCCTCGCACAGTGCGTCTTCGCAGCAGTTTTATGATTGCTCAGCACAAGAAATACGTTACACACATACAGTTGTTGACAAAATACACTGTACATTATACACCTCAGCTAACTAAACTATGGAAATGTATAATATAATTCATATAGCAATACGGTCTCACTGCACAGCAGGCCAGCAGTTAGCCGAGTCCGCAATCCATGTTGAGGCATTGAGTGACGTGCCTCAACTGGCTGCTGATCACCGCACCGTCTCTTCTCAGTATTTGAACGGCAAATGTGAAAATTCAGCGTTTTGAATACAAATAATCTAAAACTGGTGAAATTAAATGGAAAATAACTTTATAGTATAATCACTGGATACATATAACAATTTAATTAATTGTTTTTCTTTTTACATTTTTTTTTCTTTCCATGATGGCAGGTGAGGCCCCGCCTCACAGTGTACAGGGTTACAGAACAGGAACGCTGATGGGTCGCCACAAGGCGCCCTGTAAAAGATGGGATTAAGGCAAAATACAATCTAGACTGGGCTTCTAAGGGGGCCCAGTCTGGAGTGGGAAAAAAACCTCCATAGCAAAGCACATATACATATTACAACGTACATCTCGAAGATATCTAGCAACAGAGGGGAGGGAGTGGGGGGCCATGGTGGCAGGCCGCAGCTCTCAGGTGCTGCCCATTCGTCCATCATGGGATTTGCGTCGAGGGCGTTGGATTGGGGGTGGGGTATGTATGTGTGGCGTATATTTTTGTGGATGCATGTTTGTGTGTAAGCCTGCAGCTTGTCTCTGTTCCGCAGCCTTGATGTCGTGCAATCGCCAGTCAGTCCAAAGTCAACAACAACAGGTGTGTGTCCATGAGAGACAAGAGGGGAGTTTGTTGTGTCTTTGCCGCACTGTCCTTGGGTAGAGTCTCCTAGACAGGGAAACAATCCAAGTTAGAATGTTTTGTATGCGAAAGAAAATAACATTTGCTTTTCACTCTAAATTGTCTATGACTGGTCCTCAAATTCATCCTGCAGGGCAGACTGTACGATGTTGTCCAAATCACAAGAATTACGCCAGGAACGCGGCACTCCTTCTTCTGCCAAGAGTCCGTCGTGTGTCCGGCAACGACCACTCCATCACGACAAGCAGGTTCCCCCAAACCCAAGATCTTGTCAATTTCGTTGAGGCCAGTTAAATAGTTACAATGTTGATTTATCCTCAACTCCGACCATTATTCGTGAGTCAAATGACAAAACATCACGTCCTCTTCAGTTCATCCCGCTCGGCAGTAAAATCGTAGGCGGTAATTACCTCTCCACTGTCACTTTATTAGCTCGCTCCCTAACGAGGCTTTTTTATGGCACAAATAGACACCAATGAAACGGCAATTAACCTTGCAAATGGGTATAAATGACTGTCCGCCAGACGAGGATATTGACAAGCAGTGCTGGGATGGGATGGAGTGAGAGGCATGGAGTGAAGTGGAGGGCAGGATGGAGTGCAGTGCATGCTGGGAGATGGCGAGCAGCTCCCGCAGTTGTTGTTGCGTCTACGCCAGACAATTAGTTGAGTCCCTCTTTAACCCTCTCGGTGTTCCTTACAATAGACAATATTACAGAAAGTAGTCGGTGTACGGCTTTAGTAAATCAAATCCAACTTTATTTATATAGCACTTCTCATACAAAGGCAAGTGTCAAACAAAAATTGCTATACAAAAAAAAAAAAGAGAAAAAGAGAAGAAAAAATATTATTATTATTATTGACAATAACAAAGCCAAAACAAAACATGTCACGGAGGATTTGCGTGATAAAAAGACTACCTTGGAGTCGTCTACATATTCTAAAAAATAGTATAAAACATATGATAAAATATATGTAAAAAATATATATATAAATAATATAAACATTACATTAATAGGTAAAAAATGATAACACTGAGAGAATAATAGTAGTAATATATAATCATTAAGATAGAAAACAACACAATAACATCATACAAAAACATAAAAGTTTAAGATGATTAGTAAAAAGCCTGATTAAAAGAGTGTGTCTTTAGCCTTTAAAAAAATAAATTAAAATAAAATTAAAATAAAAATAAAATAAAAAAATTAATTAATAAATACAAAAATAAATAATAATAATAATAATAATACATAAATAAATAAATAAATAAATAAAATAAATAAAATAAATAAATAAATAAATAAATGAATACATAAATATATATATAAATAATATAAACATTACATTAATAGGTAAAAAATGATAACACTGAGAGAATAATAGTAGTAATATATAATAATTAAGATAGAAAACATCACAATAACATCATACAAAAACATAAAAGTTTAAGATGATTAGTAAAAAGCCTGATTAAAAGAGTATGTCTTTAGCCTTTTAAAAAAAAAAAAATTAAAATAATATAAAATAAAATAAATAAATAAAATAAATAAAATAATTAATAAATACAAAAACAAAATAATAATAATAATACATAAATAAATTAAAAAAAATTAAAAAAAATAAAAAAAATAAATACAAATATATGTTATCTGCAGTCCTAAAGGCTCTCTGGCAAGCTGTTCCACAGGTATTTCAAGCCATAAACAAGGAAATTAGTAAATGAAAAAAAAAACATTAAAAAAATGTTAATAATAATGGCAACTTTCAATTTGTCGCCATGGAGGCAAGGATTAGTGATTTAGAAGTAGAAAGCCTGATTAAAAGAGTGTGTCTTTATCCTTTAAAAAAATAAATTAAAATACAATAAAATAAAATAAAAAAATAAAATAAAAAAATTAATTAATAAATTCAAAAATAAATAATAATAATAATACATAAAAAAGTACAAAAATAAGTAAATAAATAAATAAATAAATAAATAAATACAAATCTATGTTATCTGCAGTCCTAAAGGCTCTCTGGCAAGCTGTTCCACGGGTATTTCAAGCCATAAACAAGGAAATTAGTAAATGAAAAAAAACATTTAAAAAAATGTTTATAATAATGGCAACTTTCAATTTGTCGCCATGGAGGCAAGGATTAGTGATTTAGAAGTAGAAACAACACTGCAGACTGCGGATGGACGTTAGCCGCTAGCTAGCTCACCATGTCTTGAAGCACCTCTTCCTGAGGGTGTTTCCGTTGTTATAACTTCATGTAGAGGTTGCCCTCTAGTGGGTTCTTCGGACCACCACACACTGCCAGGAGAGCCAGGAATTTCAGGGTATAACACTGTTCTATTTCCATAAAAGGTACAGAGGCTTTTGCTCTTCAGCAAAGTGTCTTTGTCTGCTGCGTCCGCTCAGCAGCACCTCCAACTCCAACTACTCGTCTCATCACGGCTGCTGCTAATAAAGGCGACAGGTGATTAGATAACAAGGCCAACCTGGGCCATCTACGCACCTGTCGCTGCCTTCGAGGCCGGTCCTGACACACCCTGTTCCGCGGCAGGCCCGCAGGCCACACCCCCCTCCACACCTCACCTTTATCGTTAGTTTTTACACCAAAATGCGTCCGTTCTCCCTAATCTGTCTACACACTGTGTCTGCCGAACATGCTCCTCTGCTTGTAAAACCAGCAATGTCATGACGTGACGACGACGGTTGGGGCGGCGGGGTACTTTTTAGAGGCGGAATAGTACGGAATAGGATTCATTAGTATCGCGGTACTATACTAGTACTGGTATACCGTACAACCCTAATATCCAGCCAAACCTCCAATAACAAGCCGATTTCCCTAGAACTGTGTGGTTGCATTAATTGGGTGGTCTTTTGCTGTCCATGTCGCTAAAAATGAGGTCTGAACTCACTTTTATGAGATACTCTATGATGCAACCTCTTCTTTCAAACGTGTTTAAGTATTACAGCGACACAGGAGTCTTACCCGTGTTCGCAAGTGAAACCCACACTCTTGCCAAACACGAATAGCTGCTGGGAAGAAGTAGTACAGGAGACCTTAGTGTGGATGAACCGTGGGATTTCCAGTCCTGCGGGGGTCGGGCGGGATGCCAGATAGTCTTGCCCAAAGTCGTGCGGATCAGATGAAGCTGTCAAGCAGGGCAGTGAGATGTGAGAGCAGCGTGGAGGCGAGGAGGGTTGTGGCGGGGAGGGCTCGTAGATGGAGTCCATGCAGGAAGCTCAGCGGATAGCAAGAGCCAAAGAGCTTAGTCTGAGGATCAGGCTTGTTTTGTTTTTTTTGTTCTTACCTGAAACTGAGGAGTAGGCAAGAAGCTGAATTGGTCTGAACCAGAGTCAATAAGGCCAAGTTGAACACAAAATAACTCTTGTAACTAAGTTAACACCAGAATTAGCACGTTCTTAATTGGCGCCATCCTCATGGAGATCAGTTGAGTGTCGTTGGCGTAATCCTGGCCCATAGGATTAGGACGGGGGTGGGCAACCCGCGGCTCTAGAGCCGCTTTAGCGCTGCTCTAGTGGCTCACTGGACCTCTTTCAGCATACTTGCCAACCTTGAGACCTCCGATTTCGGGAGGTGGGGGTGGGGGGGGGGGGGGGGGGGGGGTTGGGGGCGTGGTTAAGATATTTATATATATAAGAAATACTTGACTTTCAGTGAATTCTAGCTATATATATATATATATATATATATATATATATATATGTATGTGTGGGGAAAAAATCACAAGACTATTTCATCTCTACAGGCCTATTTCATGAGGGGGGGTACCCTCAATCATCAGGAGATTATATATATATATATATATATATATATATATATATATATATATATATATATATATATATATATATACCTAGAATTCACTGAAAGTCAAGTATTTATATATATATATATATATATATATATATATATATATATAAATAAAATAAATACTTTAATTTCAGTGTTCATTTACAAACTACAACTCACAAACACTTTAGAGTTAGGCTCCACCATCAGAATGTGTACTTCAATCAATCAATCAATCAATGTTTATTTATATAGCCCTAAATCACAAGTGTCTCAAAGGGCTGCACAAGCCACAACGACATCCTCGGTATAGCCCACATAAGGGCAAGGAAAAACTCACCCCAGTGGGACGTCGATGTGAATGACTATGAGAAACCTTGGAGAGGACCGCATATGTGGGTAACCCCCCCCCTCTAGGGAGACCGAATGCAATGGATGTCGAGTGGGTCCAACATAATATTGTGAGAGTCCAGTCCATAGTGGATCCAGCATAACAGTAAGAGTCCAGTCCACAGTGGGGTCAGCAGGAAACCATCCCGAGCGGAGACGGGTCAGCAGCGCAGAGATGTTCCCAACCGATATACAGGCGAGCGGTCCACCCCGGGTCCCGACCCCGGACAGCCAGCACCCCATCCATGGCCACCGGATCTGTGTGTCTCCCCTTCCACAAGGGATAGGGGGGAGCAGAGGAGAAAAGAAAAGAAACGGCAGATCAACTGGTCTAAAAAAAGGGGGGCTATTCAAAGGCTAGAGTATACAAATGAGTTTTGAGATGGGACTTAAATGTTTCTACTGAGGTAGCATCTCTAACTGTTACCGGGAGGGCATTCCATAGTGCTGGAGCCCGAATAGGAAACGCTCTACAGCCCGCAGACTTTTTTTGGGCTCTGGGAATCACTAATAAGCCAGAGTTCTTTGAACGCAAATTTCTTGCCGGGACATATGGTACAATGCAATCGACAAGATAGGACGGAGCTAGACCGTGTAGTATTTTATACGTAAGTAGTAAAACCTTAAAGTCGCATCTTAAGTGCACAGGAAGCCAGTGCAGGTGAGCCAGTATAGGCGTTAATATGATCAAACTTTCTTGTTCTTGTCAAAAGTCTAGCAGCCGCATTTTGTACCAACTGTAATCTTTTAATGCTAGACATAGGGAGACCCGAAAATAATACGTTACAGTACTCGAGACGAGACGTAACGAACGCATGAATAATGATCTCAGCGTCGCTAGTGGACAAAATGGAACGAATTTTAGCGATATTACGGAGATGAAAGAAGGCCGTTTTAGTAACACTCTTAATGTGTGATTCAAAGGAGAGAGTTGGGTCGAAGATAATACCCAGATTCTTTACTGAGTCGCCTTGTGTAATTGTTTGGTTGTCAAATGTTAAGGTGGTATTATCAAATAAATGTCGGTGTTTAGCAGGACTGATAATCAGCATTTCCGTTTTCTTAGTGTTGAGTTGCAAGAAGTTAGCGGACATCCATTGTTTAATTTCATTAAGACACGCCTCCAGCTGACTACAATCCGGCGTGTTGGTCAGCTTTAGGGGCATGTAGAGTTGGGTGTCATCAGCATAACAATGAAAGCTAAAAAGCACACAGGACGTTTCAATTGTTCACAGACTGGTCGCGCTCATCAGAATGACAAGACACTTCCGGTCTGCAGGCGATAGCATTCAATTGGGAAGAAACGCCCTACTGCCCCCTACTGACCAATGTGAATACTGATAAATGTGTAATGACAGCTCCAAAAACGAATTCAAACCACAAAATAAAATAAATAAATCAACACAAAAATGTGACACATTATGGGTGGGTCACATATGCATGTACAGTAGATGGCAGTATTGTCCTGTTTAAAAGCGTCACAACATTGCTGTTTACGGCAGACGAACTGCTTTACGGTAGACACTGTTGTTGTGTGTTGTCAACACGTCACTCAGGTCCCGCCTGAATTTCGGGAGTTTTTCGGGAGAAAATTTGTCCCGGGAGGTTTTCGGGAGAGGCGCTGAATTTCGGGAGTATCCCGGAAAATCCGGGAGGGTTGGCAAGTATGTCTTTCAGAGATGTGTGAAAATGGAAATAGATGAAGAAAAACATATATACGTGGGGGGCGTGGCCTGCAGACCTGCAGCAAAGCAGGGTGTGCGGTGGTACCGGATCGAGGGAGCCGTCTGCGCGGGAGATGCGCCTGGGGAACCTTCGGCCAACGGCTCAAGGAGGCGGCGACGCGCTGGCTGCAGCCGGGAGAGGGAGACGGCCGACTCTTGGACCAGATCAACGCGGACGGCCAACTGGATCCGGTACCACCGCAGCAGCGGTGACCCTCGCCAAGGACCACCTGGCCGTTCACTTCGAGGCACAACCGGTACCCACAAGACGCGGACAAAGCGTGCAACAAAAGGAGGAGGGAGTATTGCAGATTCCCAAACATGAGCCGTGTGACTCTCCCTCCGCTCTTTCTCCGGCTGCTGCCTTTTAATAGAGTGACCGGTGATTAGATAAGCAAGCCCAGGTGTGTCATTTACGCACTTGTCGCTGATCTCGAAGCCGGTCCTGGCACACCCCGCTTCACTGCAGGTCCGCAGGCCACACCCTCCCCCCATATATTTTTTGTTTTGATATAATTCCTGTAGGACAACAAACATGACACAAACCTTCCTAATTGTCAGAAATCCCACTGTTGATGTTATACACGCTTCACTGATGAGAGTGTTTGGCAAGCACCGTTTTGTCCTACTAATTTCACCGATCCTCGAACTCATCGTAGTTTGTTTACATGCACAACTTTCTCCGACGCCGCCACATAAAGACGTGTTTAATGCCACTCCTTCTTTGCCTCATTTTGTCGACCAAACGTTTTATGCTGTGCGTGACTGCACAAAGGTGAGCTTTGTTGATTTTATTGATTTGCTGGAGTGCTAATCAGGCATATTTGGTCAGTGCATGACTGCAAGCTAATCGATGCTAGCATGCTGTTTAGGCTATCTGTATGTACATATTGCATCATTATGACTCGTTTGTAGGTATATTCGAGCTCATTTAATTTGTTTGACGAGGACCGCAGGTGTGGGGAATTTACAAGTAATTATTCAAGGACTGGATGGCTACTGGCAAAGGTACGGCATTTTTGAGTGAAAACGTGACGCATACAGTGTTGCCAAGTCTGTTATTATTTTGAGGTGTTTTTTTCTTACAAAGTTGCATGAACATTTTGCAAGCTAGGGGCTTGTTTTTGAACCTGTAGTTGCTTATTTGGCCTTGCTTTTTTGTGTGTGGTAGGTAGATTGTTACTTTTACTTCTTGGTTATCGCGCCTGCCAGAATCCGGAATCATTGTCGGCCAATTTTGATTTAACACAGAAGTAATTGTTCACTGTAAATCAATCAAGGGACTGTTGTGTGTTTAGCTCCACCATAGACGAGCATACCGTGACGTAAAAACGACGGCCGAAGTCGAAAATTAAGATTGGACTGAATGGCTACTGGCAAAGGTGCGATGTTTTTGAGTGAAAACGTGACGCATACAGTGTTGCCAAGTCCGTTTTTTTTTTTTTCAAAGTTGCATGAACTTTTTTAGAGTTAGGGGCTTGTTTTCTGAACCTATAGTTGCTTATTTGACCTTGCTTTTTGGTGTGTGGTAGGTCGATTGTTACTTTCACCAAACCTGCCAGAATCCGGACTAATTGTCGGACATTTTGATCCAACACAGAAGTAATTGTTCACTGTAAATCAATCAAGGGACTGTTGTGTGTTTAGCTCCACCATAGACGGGCGTACCGTGCTGTAAAAACCACAGCCGAAGTTGAAAATTAAGATTGGACTGAATGGCTACTGGCAAAGGTGCGATGTTTTTGAGTGAAAACGTGACGCATACAGTGTTGTCAAGTCCGTTATTATTTTGAGCTGTTTTTTATTTCAAAGTTGCATGAACATTTTTCGAGTTAGGGGCTTGTTTTCTGAACCTGTAGTTGCTTATTTGACCTTGCTTTTTTTGTGTGTGGTAGGTCGATTGTTACTTTCACCAAACCTGCCAGAATCCGGACTAATTGTCGGACATTTTGATCCAACACAGAAGTAATTGTTCACTGTAAATCAAGCAAGGGACTGTTGTGTGTTTAGCTCCACCATAGACGAGCGTACCGTGCTGTAAAAACCACAGCCGAAGTCGAAAATGAAGATTTCTGAAAAATGAAAACAACACTGCTATGCGGCCCAAACAAAAAGCGCCATAAAACCAGGACAAAAGGGTGCTTGGTGTGGATTGGACATATGAGCAGTGTTTAACCGTGTCACCGGGCGTCTGGATTCACGCTCGTCTGGGAAAGCTGTGTTAAATTACGCAGAAGGAGGTAGCGAGACCTTGTCAGGACGTGGCGTGGCATTGCAGGGAAGGCAGCGGATGGACGTGGCACTGCCTTGTGCCCCCCGGAGTGTTCTGTCAGGACTCATGACCGCACTGGGCAACACACACACACACACACACACACACACACACACACACACACACACACACACACACACACACACACACACACACACACACACATCCCTGCATTGCACAGGATTGAACTGGGACTCATGAGCTTGCTATGGTCTCCACAAGCTACTGTGGAGAATGCATATATGTTTAAGAGTTATTTCTCTCTCATAGCCATGTTTAGAGTATCTAGTACTTTTCCTTTGTATATTCTACCAGTTTCTCTTTGTCTTCAGAGGTCTGTTTAGTGTCTTAACCATCGGAATGTGAATACCCACCCCACACTTCTTCCTTATAAGTGTTGCGAGAGGGAGAGGTGGGGACTTTCTTTGTGTGCAAGAAGTTGGCTCTTCCGTTTGAATGTCAGATCAACAAGAGTAGCCGATATGCATGTATTGGTTAAGCTGATCCAAAATATGTAAAATATGATAATATTCCTATTCTGTCTTGATGGTCCTTCTTACTCAGCATATATGTCATCGAAAAAACTTGGGATTGACCAGAAACTTAGATTCCCTGGGAGGAAGATTTGGTCGACGCAACATTTCTTGCTGCTTTCGATGCAAACCACTAATCTCCCATCTTTAAAACTCGTGACGTATGACCCCACTTTGTTAAGACATCCGTCCACGTTTGCGCCTCGTCCGTCCACAATGACAATGTCAAAGATTCTTTGTTGCCTCAAGGTGCTCCAGGTTGTGACTCAGCCGTGGGCCAGATGCTGCGTTCTGCTGCATTCATTGAAAAGAGACAAACCTTGAAGTTTGCGGTCGCAGCTTTTAGAAGCGTTTAGAGCGTTAAAGGAACTTGACTTATTCCGCACTTGTGGGGGGGAGGCCTTGCAAAGTAGATTATTAAACGCTCAATTGCTTTAAAGGGAAACTCTTCCGGCTTTGATTGAATATTAATCACTGCTTATTGTTGTCTTTTAGTCACACTTAATTGCCGTGTCTTGTTTTTTCTGTGCTTATTTCCTGCTTTTTAGGGGGAGTGGGTGTTAGAGAAACGCTTGTGTTCCGCATGGCTGAATCTCTTCCTTGACTTTATGTACAGCTAATTGTTTTACATCTGCAAGTGTTTTCCATTAGTCACTGTTATATGCGGGGTTGGTGCAACCAATAGGGATAAAACCCCCAATAATTCCTTATATTTTCCTACTAAATGGCAAGGACAATATATTAATATGAAATGATATTATATGATGTACTTTCAAGAGGAAGTTAGTAAGATTTTTAACAAAAATTAAATGAATGCTCATAAATGATGGATGTTCCAATCAGGGCTTTATGCCAATTCCGATCATCCATGATGAGATCAGCCAATTCAAATTGTATTTATATATATATATATATATATATATATATATATATATATATATATATATATATTGTCGGAGGCAGATATTTACATATATCCGAATTTAAGTTGTACTTCTTTAATTTCTTAGTCATATTTGAAAACAGCTCGTGTTTTCCATTTCTTCTCTTGATGCTCTGTCAGCAAATATACTGTGTGTGTTAACCTTGAGTTCTTTGGAATGTATTTTGACTAGCATTTGTTTTGTCTATAGAGATGGGACGAGAGAGAGGGTGGTGGGATCGAGAAGACAGACCATTTTGGGAGGCGCAATAGAATGTTCTAGGGTTAGACTGGTCTCAATCAATGTATATTGGCAAAGCTTTGAGAATATACAACAAAATACCTATTCTGTCTCTGGTGGTTTTTCAACTTAGCTTTAAGTGTCGGAAAGAACTTGGGAGTGAATTGTGACTTGAATTCCCTGGGAGGAACAACTGGTCCAAAACGCAATATATATATATATATATATATATATATATATATATATATATATATATATATATATATATTTACATACATATATTTACATACACAAATACATATATGTACATACAGTATATCTATGTAAATGTATATAAATATATATATATGTATGGTTAAGGTTTCTGTGGTTTATCTGTTGTACCGTCAATACTGGGGTAGAGCGGAATATACGTTAGGTCAGGAAAAAACACAGGCTATTTCGTCCCTACAAGCCTGTTTCGCGGGTTTCTCTGCTCTTCAGGGGGATTTTCCAAGACCTTGTCCCCTGAATAGCGGAGAAACCTGCGAAACAGGCTTGTAGGGATGAAATAGCCTGTGTGTTTCTTCCTGACCTCACATATTCATATGTATATGTGTATATATGTATGTATATGTGCATATATATATATATATATATATATATATATATATATATATATATATATATATATATATATATATATTTGTAATTAGAAACGTTGTGTTAAGGGAAATGCGTGTGATCGTTCTGTCTGATATTTGTTTACTTTATTAAATGCATGCTGACAAACATAGAACAAAAAGAAATCCTGAAAGGGAAACACATCAATAATGTCATAAACATTGTTATACTATGATATAATGATTATGGAATGGTAGCAGCATGAATTGTTATCAATACAATCATGAGGTGCCTAAATGGGACGCAGCACAGTAACTTGTAAGAATATGTTCCATGCCGTCAAATATGTCATCGATTTAAAACAACAGTAAAGTTAATTAGTTATTGCTTTTAAAGTGATGTGTATTTCTGGTCTTGTCACCCTCTCCCGGGCAGAAGGGCGACACGGCATTGTGGCTGGATCAAAAGAGATGCTTTGCTGAACAAAAAGTTACTTTATTACAAGCTAGTGTCATTATACAGGACTGCAGTACCTGGAGGAGGTCAAGTCAAAAAAAATTAGGTGCTACCAACTTGGAGAAGCCAAACCATCAGTTTTTATATTTCTCCTTTCTGTCTCTGGTTGTCTGCTAAGTCAGGACAGCACACCCTGACCATGTAAGGAGATGTTCATGGGAAAGTGTCTGAAAAACAACTGCTTTAAAACCTCTAAAGGCTTAGTGGCCACATGCGTGGACAGCACCTTTTTGCTTTTATTTCCAAAATAGTGTACACTACTGAATTGGGGTCTCATGGCCGCTTATGTGGACACTTATACTGCCATCTGGTGGTGTCAGAAGAGTATAGCATACAATGGAATTTGAGAAAAAAATAAAAATTAGCATGTCACTACACGTGAAGTACACGTTTATGTACTTATGGACTAAGTGCATCATATCAAAAGAGGACTTTTAGTGTTTATTCTAATCAGGGTCCAATAAGCCCAAATAGCAAAGATAAATAAAATAAAAGCATGTAAACAAACAGCTTGAGCCTTAAGAGGTTAAGTCATAACTTAAATCATACTTGCCAACCCTCCCGGATTTTCCGGGAGACTCCCGAAATTCAGCGCCTCTCCCGAAAACCTCCCGGGACAAATTTTCTCCCGAAAATCTCCCGAAATTCAGGCGGACTCAGGTCCATGAGGACCTGAGTCCGCTAACCCACAACATAAACAGCATACATGCCCAATAACGTTATAACTGTAGAATGATGGAGGGCGAGTTCTTGGTTTCTTATGTGGGTTTATTGTTAGGCAGTTTCATTAACGTCCTCCCAGCGCGGCAACAACACACAACAACAGCAGTCACGTTTTTGTCTACCGTAAAGCAGTTCGTCTGCCGTAAACAGCAATGTTGTGACACTCTTAAACAGGACAATACTGCCATCTAGTGTATTTGATGAAAGCACTTTTGTGCGTGCCACACATCAATGCATCATCAGAGAGGGTGTTCAGCATGGTTCGAAAAATAGTGACAGAGAATAGAACAAGGATGGACAATTCAACCCTTAACTCAACAATGAGTAGATGAGTGTTATGTGTGTGTATTTGTGTAAATAAATGAACACTGAAATTCAAGTATTTATTTTATATATATATATATATATATATATATATATATATATATATATATATATATATATATATATATATACATATACATATATATATATATATATACATATACATATATATATATATATATATATATATAATAAAATACATATATATATACAAATATATATATATATATATATATATATATATATATATATATATATATATATAGAATTCACTGAACGACACGTATTTCATATATATATATATATATAATCTATGAAATACTTGACTTGGTGAATTCTAGCTGTAAATATACTCCTCCCCTTTTAGCTATGCCCCCAACCACGCCCCCGTCCCACCCCGACCACGCCCACCCCCACCCCCCACCTCCCGAAATCGGAGGTCTCAAGGTTGGCAAGTATGACTTAAATGTTGGTGTTGAGCTGAACACGTAGTCTCTTCTCAAGGATAGGGCTATCACTTTAGCATTCCGAAGTCCCAATTTGGGCCTATTTCCTACGAGAAGTGATCCAATCCTCCTGAGAATGTCAAAACTAAGGGGCCTTATCTTATTATGTGCTCAAACTGAAATACCACTATTTAATTAAACTTGGTGGTTTGCTTTCTCCAGGATGAATATGAACTTTCACCATATGCAAAACATAATATGAGTTCACTAGTTCACTTCAACAGTGAAAGTGTGTTACAAAATAAAAGCGTGCATAACCTGTGGGGAGTCAAAGGGATGTACGTTCTGGCCTCCCGACGGGAAGCGAAGGCATTTGTCTCCGGGGTGTACTGACTGAGCGCACAAACCACGCTCTGTTGTGTCCAACCCGAATATTTACTGACACGTCGCGGCGGCGTCCAGCGAGAGAGTAATCCAGTGTGATCGGCTGGCTCTGCTGCAAGGCATGATTCCGGCCCGCGTCCCCGCGGCACCCGGGGGCACATTTGGAGAAAAGGTGGGGGTGGGGGGGAGTTGGCGCTTTGATTTGGTCCGCTTAACAGCGCTAATTGGGACCGTTTTTGCCGGAGCCCATCAATATTTGCTCCAACAGTTGGCGTGGTCACGGTGACGTCTTTCGTCGCCCCGTCGCCCCGTCCTGGTTCGTGCGGACGTTCTGGCATGTGCTCCCCCTTCTTTTTGATTCCTTATTTTGACACCGATGTGCTCCAGGCCAAATTGGCGAGTGCGAGGGGATGCTTAGGACGATTCTTTCCCACTCGGTGCCCGTGGACGCCCCGCAGGCGACGCGCAGAGAGAGAGAGGACGGCCGGGGAGAACCTCGCCGCGTGCCCTTCATCTCTCGCGGAAGTCGATTATATCATCTGAAAATTAATTTTGAACATTGTACGACGTGCCAGTAAAGGTGGCGCCCCCTATATGCTGTCCTCAA
The DNA here is from genome assembly GCF_033978685.3 of Nerophis lumbriciformis. NCBI lineage: Eukaryota > Metazoa > Chordata > Actinopteri > Syngnathiformes > Syngnathidae > Nerophis > Nerophis lumbriciformis. The sequence continues at coordinate 60,157,022 of NC_084551.2, read as the reverse complement.
AAATGCTCAGGAACACATGCGATGCAGATATCCTCCATTTGTATGATGCTTAATAAGATGGTCAATACTTTGATGAAGTCCCTCAGCCACTTTGCTTGATGGCAGGCATGTTTTTTTAATGGATTTTAATGTTTTTATTTACTTGACAGGGACAGTACAATTACACATTGCTACCCATAGGTAACCTAAGTCAAAGTACATCAATCAATCAATCAATGTTTATTTATATAGCCCTAAATCACAAGTGTCTCAAAGGGCTGCACAAGCCACAACGACATCCTCGGTACAGAGCCCACATAAGGGCAAGGAAAAACTCACCCCAGTGGGACGTCGATGTGAATGACTATGAGAAACCTTGGAGAGGACCGCATATGTGGGTAACCCCCCCCCCTCTAGGGAGACCGAATGCAATGGATGTCGAGTGGGTCTAACATAATATTGTGAGAGTCCAGTCCATAGTGGATCCAGCATAACAGTAAGAGTCCAGTCCACAGTGGGGTCAGCAGGAAACCATCCCGAGCGGAGACGGGTCAGCAGCGCAGAGATGTTCCCAACCGATATACAGGCGAGCGGTCCACCCCGGGTCCCGACCCCGGACAGCCAGCACCCCATCCATGGCCACCGGATCTGTGTGTCTCCCCTTCCACAAGGGATAGGGGGGAGCAGAGGAGAAAAGAAAAGAAACGGCAGATCAACTGGTCTAAAAAAAAAAGGGGGGCTATTCAAAGGCTAGAGTATACAAATGAGTTTTGAGATGGGACTTAAATGTTTCTACTGAGGTAGCATCTCTAACTGTTACCGGGAGGGCATTCCATAGTGCTGGAGCCCGAATAGAAAATTCATGAGACTTCTAGCATTTTTTTGTGGTCCCCTTTATTCAGAAAAGTATCAAAAAGTATCAAAATACATTTTGGTACCAGTACCAAAATATTGGTATATACATATATATGTATATTACTATATATATTATACACCAAAATATTGGTATATATATTTGTGACAGTCTCTCACTGTCAGGGTTCCATGGACCACCAAGAACTGACATGACTGGAGCAGTTTAGACTTTGTTTTATTAGTTCGATAAAACGTTAGTACAGGTCGGGACGCTTTTCAGCTTTCCTCTTCCCACTGCTCGTTCTTCCGGTTCGCTTTTCAGCCTTCCAAGTCGTCGTCTGTCCCTCGCTCTCTGTTGATTTCGCGCTGCATGTGCTCGCGTCTCTCCAGCTCCTTCTGCCCCGTCGTTCTCGGCTGCCGCCCCTTTACAGACTGGGAGGGGATTACACAATTGTGCACAGCCGGGCGATCCACGCACCTGATGTTTATTACGGCAACGATCCCGCCGCCATATCGGGGTCGGCCCCGGCGTGCCCCGCCTCGCTGTCGGTCTGCCGGCCACGCCTCCCCACAATAGTATATCCCAAAATATATATATTTATATATATATATATATATATATATATATATATATATATATATATATATATATATATATATATATATATATATATATATATATATATATATAATAAATACTTGAATTTCAGTGTTCATTTATTTATACATATACACACACATAACACTCATCTACTCATTGTTGAGTTAAGGGTTGAATTGTCCATCCTTAGTCTATTCTCTGTCACTATTTTCCGAACCATGCTGAACACCCTCTCTGATGATGCATTGATGTGTGGCAATCACAAAAGTGCTTGTTAGTAATATGTGATTGTGCGCTGCCAAACATGCTCCTCTGCTCGTAAAAAACAGCAATGTCACCACGTGACGACGCGCCATCATGCCTGTAAAAATAAATAAAAAAAATAAATTTGGGAACCGGTACTTTTCAAACAGAGTTTAGTACCGTTTTTTTTTCATTAGTACCGCAATACTATACCAGTACGAGAGTACTGTACAACCCTAATATATATATATATATATATATATATATATATATATATATATATATATATATATATATATATATATATATATATATATATATATATATATTTTTTTTTTATAATTTGATTTGGCTGATCTCATCATGGATGATCGGAATTGGCATAAACTCCTGATTGGAACACCCATCATTTATGAGCATTCATTTCATTTTTGTCAAATATCTTATTAACTTCCTCTTGAAAGTACATATGCTTCGTTAAAAAGCAAACTCCTTTCTGAGTAGTGTGAGTAATACATTGTCTCCAGTCAAATTTCACATTTTCCATTTGTCATCTTCCATATTGACGTGTCTGCTTGTGCAGCCTTTTGTTTGAGTTGTGTTCAATTTGCATTTTCAACAAATTAATAACAACAACGATGCATTAACACGTTCATCTCGGCACCACTGTCCGTTTCAAAGTACATGTCTCTCCAAATGAAAACTGGACTAGACTCTCACATTATTATGTTAGATCCACTATGGACTGGACTCTCACTATTATATTAAATCCACTATGGACTGGACTCTCACTATTATGTTAGATCAACTATGGACTGGACTCTCACACTATTATGTTAGATCCACTATGGACTGGACTCTCACTATTATGTTAGATCCACTATGGACTGGACTGTCACACTATTATGTTAGATCCACTATGGACTGAACTCTCACTATTATGTTAGATCCACTATGGACTGGACTCTCACACTATTATGTTAGATCCACTATGGACTGGACTCTCACACTATTATGTTAGATCCACTATGGACTGGACTCTCTCTATTATGTTAGATCCACTATGGACTGGACTCTCACACTATTAGGTTAGATCCACTATGGACTGAACTCTCACTATTATGTTAGATCCACTATGGACTGGACTCTCACTATTATGTTAGATCCACTATGGACTGGACACTCACACTATTATGTTAGATCCACTATGGACTGGACTCTCACTATTATGCTAGATCCACTATGGACTGGACTCTCACACTATTATGCTAGATCCACTCTGGACTGGACCCTCACACTATTATGTTAGATCCACTATGGACTGGACTCTCACAATATTATGTTAGAGCCACTATGGACTGGACTCTCACAATATTATGTTAGATCCACTATGGACTGGACTCTCACACTATTATGTTAGATCCACTATGGACTGGACTCTTACAATATTATGTTAGATCCACTATGGACTGAACTCTCACTATTATGTTAGATCCACTATGGACTGGACTCTCACACTATTATGTTAGATCCACTATGGACTGGACTCTCACAATATTATGTTAGATCCACTATGGACTGGACTCTCACACTATTATGTTAGATCCACTATGGACTGGACTCTCACACTATTAGGTTAGATCCACTATGGACTGGACTCGCACTATTATGTTAGATCCACTATGGACTGGACTCTCTCTATTATGTTAGATCCACTTTAAACTGGATTATCACAATATTATGTTAGATCCACTATGGACTGGACTCCCACTATTATGTTAGATCCACTATGGACTGGACTCTTACAATATTATGATAGATCCACTATGGATCTAACATCCCATTGGGTTGAGTTTTTTCATGCCCTGATGTGGGATCTGAGCCGAGGATGTCTTTGTGGCTTGTGCAGCCCTTTGAGACACTCGTTATTTAGGGCTATATAAGTAAACATTGATTGATTGATTGATTTAAGACCTTGTTTTCTTGTCAGGACGCCATGATCACTCCCTTGTTAGGCACCGTAAGAAAAAAGGCCAGTGATTCACGTGCCTCATCCTGGCATCAGGCATCCTCCACCCGGCCGCCGACAGCTGCTTCTCCTTCCTGCCCGCAGAGAGCGGCGCTATACCTGTCTCCGGCCTCGTTTCGCTCGCAAATTACACGCCGTCTCGGAATGAACCGCGGCCCTTCGCCGTATCATGTTGGAGGCGGGGCCGCGGGGATGTAAAACCGCCTGTGATTACCCTCTAATTAACACTGATACCTCCCCCATGGACAATGTCCCATCTCATCAGCGAGCCGCCGCGTCTTAATGTTAGTTGCTAACAGCCTCTCTCGCATATGTCAGTCCTCGTTAAGAGACCGCCGCGTAATGTCCTCCCGTTTAATGGCTTGTAAAATGAATGGTTAACACCCGGTATTTGGCTTCCCCCTCCTTCCCGCCGACGCCGCCACATGACAGATACAGTATGACGGAGCACCCTTCGGGGAGGGGGTGTGAGCCTAATTGTAGGGCCGAGGAGATAACGAAGGGTAGCTAAGCGACTGCAATTTGGGAGAGCGGTGTCATGCCAGCCTCGGGCTAAAACCACAACGAGGATTAGAAATTATTAAGCGTCGCGGGGTGAGATGTCGGCTGCGTTGTTAGCGGGCAGGAAGACGGCTAAATGTACGCGTCGGCGTCACCACCTGAGAGTGAAACCAAATTCCTTATACAAAAACCTGAACATCTACTATGATTTTTTTATGTTTCACAAATTTGAACCCTTGTGTAATGTGCATATTGTTGTGACGACAATATAAACGTTGCACGGAAAATTTCTCTGCCAGTTTCTGCATCCCACAGGTTGCAACATTGTTTGTCAACACTATCTGCTCTCATTTTCTCGCACATTTCACCCTCTGATGTTCAGTGTACCTACACTCTGTCCTCCTCCTGTCTAGGCCAGCTGTGTGTGTGTGTGTGTGTTCTTGTATTGCTACCCTTCTTGAGACATCAACAAGCATACTTGCCAACCCTCGCGGATTTTCCGGGAGACTCCCGAAATTCAGCGCCTCTCCCGAAAACCTCCCGGGACAAGTTTTCTCCCGAAAATCTCCCGAAATTCAAGGCGGAGCTGGAAGCCACGCCCCCCTCCAGCTCCATGCGGACCCGAGTGACGTCAGGTGCGCAACACCACGTAAATCGTTGGCCAACCAAAAAGTAACCCCAGTACGCTATAGCCAACATTCACCAGGAGATGGCAACAGACAAACATAGATCACTATTACATTCCTCCCCTTTTAGAAATGTATAGAAGTTACTCAAAATAAATAAACAACCCAACCAAAAAATGCAGCAGCTCAATTAAAAAACTGTACTTAAGCCACATTCTTTTCTTTTTTTTTTTAGAACTGAACTCTTAACCCTTATTTGTAAAAAAATAACATGCTTATTATACAAACAGTATTTGTACACCTTTAACACAGATTTTTATACTGTCTTCAGAGATTCAGTTTTTTTGGTGGTACTCGAAACCTTTCTGGGTACCTGCGAAAGGGTGTTCAGCATGGTTGGAAAAATAGTGACAGAGAATAGAACAAGGATAGACAATTCAACCCTTAACTCAACAATGAGTAGATGAGTGTTATGTGTGTGTCTATCTGTGTTGGTCCTGCGATGAGGTGGCGACTTGTCCAGGGTGTACCCCGCCTTCCGCCCGATTGTAGCTGAGATAGGCTCCAGCGCCCCCCGCGACCCCAAAAGGGAATGAGCGGTAGAAAATGGATGGATGGATATATATATATAATAAAATAAATATATATATATATATATAGCTAGAATTCACTGAAAGTCAAGAATTTCTTATATATATATATATATATATATATATATATATATATATATATATATATATATATATATATATATATATATATATATATATATATATATATGAAATACTTGACTTGGTGAATTCTAGCTGTAAATATACTCCTCCCCTCTTAGCCCCGCCCCCAAACACGCCCCCCCCCCCCCCCGACCACGCTCCCCCACCGGAGGTCTCAAGGTTGGCAAGTATGTCAACAAGGAAAAGCACCTTTCATATGAGGACCGGTGAACTCGTTAGGACCGAAATCATGTTCCCATTCCATCTAATAGAGAGGTAAATACTAGATTCCGTGAACATTGCACCAAAGTCAGAATTTGTTGTTGATTTAATGTGCTTTCAAACGTAAACAGGTGCAAAGGCAAGCAATACATGATAAAACAAGACAGCAGCTAAAGAAGGACTTCCCTATTCATCCCCGAAAAAACCCGCCAGGTGAACAGCTGATTTTACGACTTCCGGTGCTGACATAAGACAACCCATATGTGACTATAGGATGAACAAATACACTACGGTACGGTCTTGAGACATCAACAAGGAAAAGTACCGTCCATATGAGGACCGGTGAACAAGTTAGGACCGAAATCATGGTCCCAATACGGAAAACCATTGCATTTAATAGAGAGCCAAATACTAGAGTCCGTGAACATTGCTCCAAAGTCAAGATTTTTTTTGGTTGATTTAATGTGCATACAAAAGTAAACGTTGACAGGTGCAAAGGCAGCGATATATGATAAAACAAGACAGCAAATAAAGAAGGACTTCCCGAAAAACCCCGCCAGGTGAACAGCTGATTTTACGACTTCCGGTGCTGACGTAAGACAACCCATATGTGACCATAGGATGAACAAATACACTACGGTACTAAGACTATAGTGGCCATTAACAGTTAGCTTCTACAGCTGGGTTGCCCAAAGTGCGGCACAGGGGCCATCTGTGGTCCCTGACTTGTTTGTCATCGGCCTTTAGCACATTACAAAAAACAAAAAAAAGAGATCTCATTTGCACCCCTGGTGGTGAAATCTATCAAAATGAGGGTGGTCCCAAAAAGGACAGATTTTTCAAATTGACTGTGTGTCGGTTTTAAAACTGCTCCCCCTCTGGTCAACATATGAAATAACAAGTTTGTGTAACAATTTGAAGTGCTCCCCCCTCTGGCCAACATATGAAATAACAAGTGTGTGTAAGGAATTGAAACGCGGCCCCTTTGGTCAAAATTAGTTTAAAAATATATATCCATCCATCCATTTTCTACCGCTTGTCCCTTTTGGGGGCGCTGGAGCCTATCTCAGCTACGATTGGGCGGAAGGCGATGTACACCCTGGACAAGTCGCCATCTCATCGCAGGGCCAACACAGATAGACAGACAACATTCACACTCACATTCACAAACTAGGGCCAGTTTAGTGTTGCCAATCAACCTATCCCCAGGTGCATGTCTTTGGAGGTGGGAGGAAGCCGGAGTACCCGGAGGGAACCCACGCAGTCACGGGGAGAACATGCAAACTCCATACAGAAAGATCCAGAGGCCGGGATTGAACTCACGACTACTCAGGACCTTCGTATTGTGAGGCAGGCGCACTAACCCCTCTTCCACCGTGCTGCCCCTTTAAAAATATATATGTATACATATATATATATGTATATAGAGACATACTGTAATAACTTTACGTAAATAATGAAGACTAAAAAACAATTACAAAAAAATAATAATAATTAACTAAAAGCAATCTTTTTCTCCCAATGGGTCGACTTTTTTCTTATAAAATTGGGAACAATATCTCATATTCTTTCTGTTTCTGTAATATTGCAATATTTTCTCAAAAAAGTATTACTTTTTTTGTATGTAAAATTGTTACTTTTTAATGCAAACTGGTCAGATTTGTCATAAAAAAATCAGACTTGTATCACATTATTGCCAATTTTTTTGTTGTTCTTGTAAAATAGTGACATTTTTGGGGTAAAATGATGACTTTTGTCATAACTTTGCAGAGTAAAATTCCGATTAATATTATAATTTGCCAAAATTGCTAAAGTTTTCTTATCAAATTGTGACTTTTGTCGAGTAAAATTACGACTCTTTTCATAAAATTGCCAGAATTTTAAGCTTTTCTTGTGAAATTGCGACTTTCAGTGAGTAAAAATTCCAACTTTTATCATAACATTGCACAAATGTTCAGTTTTTCTTGTAACATTTTGACGTACGTTGAGTAGAATGACGACTTTTATTATAATACTGCCAACATTCTAAGTTTTTCTTGTGAAATTGACCTTTTACCTTTTTCACAACAAGCTTTTTTTATATTTGCATAGTATGTATCAGTGACGTGCGGTGAGGTTGATGGCTGGTGAGGCACTGACTTCATCACAGTCAGATTTACAAACATATGAACCCTAAAGAGTATCTTATTCACCATTTGATTGGCAGCAGTTAACGGGTTATGTTTAAAAGCTCATACCAGCATTCTTCCCTGCTTGGCACTCAACATCAAGGCTTGGAATTGGGGGTTAAATCACCAAAAATGATTCCCGGGCGCGGCGCCGCTGCTGCCCACTGCTCCCCTCACCTCCCAGGGGGTGATCAAGGGGATGGGTCAAATGCAGAGGACAAATTTCATTACACCTAGTGTGTGTGTGACAATCATTGCTACTTTAACTTAACTTTAACTTTACACATACAAACTGTAGCACACAAAAAAACACATTTAATAAAAAAAAACGTTATTATGGTCTTACCTTTACTAAAGCCCTCACTTAAACTTTCCACGTGCAAGATTGAATCTATTTAAAAAAGTGTAACCGAGGGTTTATAAATGTCGCCTATACTGTATGAAACTACAAAATAACAAACACGGAGGCTCCAGTTTACACGAGGACCACTTTATTTACCTTCTTTCAAAAACTTCCGCTCCACCCCATGTCATCACTTCCGCTCTTAGCGCCTTCAAAATAAGAGCTCGAGGCATATACTGTATAACAGCGCATAACAGGAACTTAACATCACAAAGAGGAAAGCCCATAAAAATAGGTTACAAAAGTTATTTAATAAGAAGCCAAAAAGTGCAAAAACAATAATGTTCGTGTTGGAGGAGTTGTGAATTAGATACACCTGCAGTGTGCAGGTGTACCTAATGTTGTGGCCCTGCAGTCATTCACAACTCCTCCAACACCAACATTATTGTTTTTGCACTTTTTGGCTTCTTATGAAATAACTTTTGTAAATAGATTCAATCTTGCACGTGGAAAGTTTAAGTGTGGGCTTTAGCTGATATAACAATTCTACGGCGGGGGTGCAGGAGGCGGGGCTACTGGAGCCTCAGCCAGTGCGTCTTTTGCAGCCGTTTTATGATCGCTCAGCACAAGAAATACGTTACACACATACAGTTGTTGACAAAATACACTGTACATAATATACCTCAGCTAACTAAACTATGGAAATGTATATTATAATTCGTATAGCAATACAGTCTCACTGCACAGCAGGCCAGCAGTTAGCCGAGTCCGGAATCCATGTTGAGGCACTGAGTGACGTGCCTCAACTGGCTGCTGTTCACCGCACCGTCTCTTCTCAGTATTTGAACGGCAAATGTGAAAATTCAGCGATTTTGAATAAAAATAATCTAAAACTGGTGAAGTTTATATATTATTAGTGTTGTAAATACAAATCGTTATATATCTAGAAAGGGTGGTCCTAAAGAGGGAGGCATTTATCGGAGGTCTCAAGAAGCTAAAAAATACAATAATGTGTGTGTGTGTGTGTGTGTGTGTGTGTGTGTGTGTGTGTGTGTGTGTGTGTGTGTGTGTGTGTGTGTGTGTGTGTGTGTGTGTGTGTGTGTGTGTGTGTGTTGGGTGCAGACAATATACGTATAAAGTGTGTCCTGTTTGTTGTCTCTGCACCAAGTGTGTGTTCCAGTGAGGTGCAGGTTTCAGACTTTGCCATCCGTAATGCTCAATTAATCTTGTCAGCATGCATTTACAGGCGGGGGAAGCGAGCGCCTTTTAGAGCGGCCCTGCCTCTGTCACTCTCTCTCCTTGTCCATCCATTACAGCCAGACAGTCCTCCCAAGGACCTTCTGCAGGACGCGCCTGATTAAAACGTCCACTGGAGACTCCCTTAACTGTTTTACACTGCTGCAGCTCCTCGACGCTGGAAATCTTGCTTTTACAGTGTCGCTTTCTACTTGCCAGTGTCTGCTTTCATCCATCATGCCTCTGTCTCTCTCTCTCTTTCTCTCTTTCTCTCTCTCTCTTTCTCTATCTCTCTCTCTGGTGCTTTTGTGTTTCCAAAATGTTGGTCAAAACTATTTGTCTTCAAACAGGATGACTGGCATAAAACTTTTTATTTCTTAATGCAGCTTCCACGGTAACATATACAGTATCTACTGGGGTTGTACGATATACCGCAATACTAATGAATCATATTCGGTACTATACCGCCTCCAAAAAGTATGGATCTAACATAATAGTGAGTCCAGTCCATAGTGGATCTAACATAATAGTGAGAGTCCAGTCCATAGTGGATCTAACATAATAGTGAGTGTCCAGTCCATAGTGGATCTAGCATAATAGTGTGAGAGTCCAGTCCATAGTGGATCTAACATAATAGTGTGAGAGTCCAGTCCATAGTGGATCTAGCATAAAAGTGTGAGAGTCCAGTCCATAGTGGATCCAACATAATATTGTGAGAGTCCAGTTCATAGTGGATCTAACATAATAGTGTGAGAGTCCAGTCCATAGTGGATTTAAAATAATAGTGTGAGAGTCCAGTCCATAGTGGATCTAACATAATAGTGTGAGAGTCCAGTCCATAGTGAATCTAACATAATAGTGAGAGTCAAGTCCATAGTGGATCTAACATAATAGTGTGAGAGTCCAGTCCATAGTGGATCTAACATAATAGTGTGAGAGTCCAGTCCATAGTGGATCTAACATAATAGTGAGAGTCAAGTCCATAGTGGATCTAACAAAATAGTGTGAGAGTCCAGTCCATAGTGGATCTAACATAATAGTGAGAGTCCAGTCCATAGTGGATCTAACATGATAGTGTGAGAGTCCAGTCCATAGTGGATCTAACATAATAGTGTGAAAGTCCAGTCCATAGTGGATCTAACATAATTGTGTGAGAGTCCAGTCCATAGTGGATCTAACATAATAGTGTGAGAGTCCAGTCCATAGTGGATCTAACATAATAGTGAGTCCAGTCCATAGTGGATCTAACATAATAGTGTGAGAGTCCAGTCCATAGTGGATCTAACATAATAGTGAGAGTCCAGTCCATAGTGGATCTAACATAATATTGTGAGAGTCCAGTCCATAGTGGATCTAACATAATAGTGTAAGAGTTCAGTCCATAGTGGATCTAACATAATAGTGTGAGAGTCCAGTCCATAGTGGATCTAACATAATAGTGTGAGAGTCCAGTCCATAGTGGATCTCACATAATAGTGAGAGTCCAGTCCATAGTGGATCTAACATAATAGTGAGAGTCCAGTCCATAGTGGATCTAACATAATAGTGAGAGTCCAGTCCATAGTGGATCTAACATAATAGTCGGAGAGTCCAGTCCATAGTGGATCTAACATAATAGTGTAAGAGTTCAGTCCATAGTGGATCTAACATAATAGTGTGAGAGTCCAGTCCATAGTGGATCTAACATAATAGTGTGAGAGTCCAGTCCATAGTGGATCTAACATAATAGTGTGAGAGTCCAGTCCATAGTGGATCTAACATAATAGTGTGAGAGTCCAGTCCATAGTGGATCTAACATAATAGTGAGTCCAATCCATAGTGGATCTAACATAATAGTGAAAGTTCAGTCCAAAGTGGATCTAACATAATAGTGAGAGTCCAGTCCATAGTGGATCTAACATAATATTGTGAGAGTCCAGTCCATAGTGGATCTAACATAATATTGTGAGAGTCCAGTCCATAGTGGATCTAACATAATATTGTGAGAGTCCAGTCCATAGTGGATCTAACATAATGTTATGAGAGTCCAGTCCATAGTGGATCTAACATAATAGTGTGAGAGTCCAGTCCATAGTGGATCTAACATAATAGTGAGAGTCCAGTCCATAGTGGATCTAACATAATATTGTGAGAGTCCAGTCCATAGTGGATCTAACATAATAGTGTAAGAGTTCAGTCCATAGTGGATCTAACATAATAGTGTGAGAGTCCAGTCCATAGTGGATCTAACATAATAGTGTGAGAGTCCAGTCCATAGTGGATCTAACATAATAGTGAGAGTCCAGTCCATAGTGGATCTAACATAATAGTGAGAGTCCAGTCCATAGTGGATCTAACATAATAGTGAGAGTCCAGTCCATAGTGGATCTAACATAATAGTGAGAGTCCAGTCCATAGTGGATCTAACATAATAGTGAGAGTCCAGTCCATAGTGGATCTAACATAATAGTGAGAGTCCAGTCCATAGTGGATCTAACATAATAGTCGGAGAGTCCAGTCCATAGTGGATCTAACATAATAGTGTAAGAGTTCAGTCCATAGTGGATCTAACATAATAGTGTGAGAGTCCAGTCCATAGTGGATCTAACATAATAGTGTGAGAGTCCAGTCCATAGTGGATCTAACATAATAGTGTGAGAGTCCAGTCCATAGTGGATCTAACATAATAGTGTGAGAGTCCAGTCCATAGTGGATCTAACATAATAGTGAGTCCAATCCATAGTGGATCTAACATAATAGTGAAAGTTCAGTCCAAAGTGGATCTAACATAATAGTGAGAGTCCAGTCCATAGTGGATCTAACATAATATTGTGAGAGTCCAGTCCATAGTGGATCTAACATAATATTGTGAGAGTCCAGTCCATAGTGGATCTAACATAATATTGTGAGAGTCCAGTCCATAGTGGATCTAACATAATGTTGTGAGAGTCCAGTCCATAGTGGATCTAACATAATAGTGTGAGAGTCCAGTCCATAGTGGATCTAACATAATAGTGAGAGTCCAGTCCATAGTGGATCTAACATAATATTGTGAGAGTCCAGTCCATAGTGGATCTAACATAATAGTGTAAGAGTTCAGTCCATAGTGGATCTAACATAATAGTGTGAGAGTCCAGTCCATAGTGGATCTAACATAATAGTGTGAGAGTCCAGTCCATAGTGGATCTAACATAATAGTGAGAGTCCAGTCCATAGTGGATCTAACATAATAGTGAGAGTCCAGTCCATAGTGGATCTAACATAATAGTGAGAGTCCAGTCCATAGTGGATCTAACATAATAGTGAGAGTCCAGTCCATAGTGGATCTAACATAATAGTGAGAGTCCAGTCCATAGTGGATCTAACATAATAGTGAGAGTCCAGTCCATAGTGGATCTAACATAATAGTCGGAGAGTCCAGTCCATAGTGGATCTAACATAATAGTGTAAGAGTTCAGTCCATAGTGGATCTAACATAATAGTGTGAGAGTCCAGTCCATAGTGGATCTAACATAATAGTGTGAGAGTCCAGTCCATAGTGGATCTAACATAATAGTGTGAGAGTCCAGTCCATAGTGGATCTAACATAATAGTGTGAGAGTCCAGTCCATAGTGGATCTAACATAATAGTGAGTCCAATCCATAGTGGATCTAACATAATAGTGAAAGTTCAGTCCAAAGTGGATCTAACATAATAGTGAGAGTCCAGTCCATAGTGGATCTAACATAATATTGTGAGAGTCCAGTCCATAGTGGATCTAACATAATATTGTGAGAGTCCAGTCCATAGTGGATCTAACATAATATTGTGAGAGTCCAGTCCATAGTGGATCTAACATAATGTTGTGAGAGTCCAGTCCATAGTGGATTTAACATAATAGTGTGAGAGTCCAGTCCATAGTGGATCTAATATAATATTGTGAGAGTCCAGACCATAGTGGATCTAACATAATAGTGTAAGAGTCCTGTTCATAGTGAATCCAACATAATAGTGTGAGAGTCCAGTCCATAGTGGATCTAACATGATTGTGTGAGAGTCCAGTCCATAGTGGATCTCACATAATAGTGTGAGAGTTCAGTCCATAGTGGATCTAACATAATAGTGAGAGTCCAGTCCATAGTGGATCTAACATAATAGTCGGAGAGTCCAGTCCATAGTGGATCTAACATAATATTGTGAGAGTCCAGTCCATAGTGGATTTAACATAATAGTGAGAGTCCAGTCCATAGTGGATCTAACATAATAGGGTGAGATTCCAGTCCATAGTGGATCTAACATAATAGTGAAAGTTCAGTCCAAAGTGGATCTAACATAATATTGTGAGAGTCCAGTCCATAGTGGATCTAACATAATGTTGTGAGAGTCCAGTCCATAGTGGATTTAACATAATAGTGTGAGAGTCCAGTCCATAGTGGATCTAACATAATAGGGTGAGATTCCAGTCCATAGTGGGTCTAACATAATAGTGAGAGTCCAGTCCATAGTGGATTTAACATAATAGTGTGAGAGTCCAGTCCATAGTGGATCTAACATAATATTGTGAAAGTCCAGTCCATAGTGGATCTAACATAATGCTGTGAGAGTCCAGTCCATAGTGGATTTAACATAATAGTGTGAGAGTCCAGTCAATAGTGGATCTAATATAATATTGTGAGAGTCCAGTCCATAGTGGATCTAACATAATAGTGAGAGTCCAGTCCATAGTGGATCTAACATAATAGTGTGAGAGTCCAGTCCATAGTGGATCTAACATAATAGTGAGAGTCCAGTCCATAGTGGATCTAACATAATAGTGTGAGAGTCCAGTCCATAGTGGATCTAACATAATAGTGAGAGTCCAGTCCATAGTGGATCTAACATAATAGTGTGAGAGTCCAGTCCATAGTGGATCTAATATAATAGTGAGAGTCCAGTCCATAGTGGATCTAACTTAATAGTGTGACAGTCTAGTCCATAGTGGATCTAACATAATAGTGAGAGTCCAGTCCATAGTGGATCTAATATAATAGTGTGAGAGTCCAGTCCATAGTGGATCTAACATAATAGTGAGAGTCCAGTCCCTAGTGGATCTAACATAATAGTGAGTCCAGTCCATAGTGGATCTAACATAATAGTGAGTCCAGTCCATAGTGGATCTAACATAATAGTGAGAGTCCAGTCCATAGTGGATCTAACATAATAGTGAGTCCAGTCTATAGTGGATCTAACATAATAGTGTGAGAGTCCAGTCCATAGTGGATCTAACATAATAGTGTGAGAGTCCAGTCCATAGTGGATCTAACATAATAGTGAGAGTCCAGTCCATAGTGGATCTAACATAATAGTGAGTCCAGTCCATAGTGGATCTAACATAATAGTGTGAGAGTCCAGTCCATAGTGGATCTAACATAATAGTGTGAGAGTCCAGTCCATAGTGGATCTAACATAATAGTGTGAGAGTCCAGTCCATAGTGGATCTAACATAATAGTGAGAGTCCAGTCCATAGTGGATCTAACATAATAGTGTGAGAGTCCAGTCCATAGTGGATCTAACATAATAGTGAGAGTCCAGTCCATAGTGGATCTAACATAATAGTGTGAGAGTCCAGTCCATAGTGGATCTAATATAATAGTGAGAGTCCAGTCCATAGTGGATCTAACTTAATAGTGTGACAGTCTAGTCCATAGTGGATCTAACATAATAGTGAGAGTCCAGTCCATAGTGGATCTAATATAATAGTGTGAGAGTCCAGTCCATAGTGGATCTAACATAATAGTGAGAGTCCAGTCCCTAGTGGATCTAACATAATAGTGAGTCCAGTCCATAGTGGATCTAACATAATAGTGAGTCCAGTCCATAGTGGATCTAACATAATAGTGAGAGTCCAGTCCATAGTGGATCTAACATAATAGTGAGTCCAGTCCATAGTGGATCTAACATAATAGTGTGAGAGTCCAGTCCATAGTGGATCTAACATAATAGTGTGAGAGTCCAGTCCATAGTGGAGCCAGCAGGAGATCATCAAGTCATATACTGATATAATACATTATTATATAATATTCTTCTATAATATTTAACAAATCCCAATTACCATGTACAATATTACAGTGTATGTAGCAGTTGCAGCAAAAAATAAATAAATAAATAAATGTACAACAATAAATAAATACAAAAATTAAAAATTTGAAAATTAAAAATCTTAATATCAATCTTAGTCGTATTTAAAAATTGAAAAAAGACAGAATTTGAAGTTTATTTTGACGCACCAAGCAAACGGCACATATTGGGTGAAATGGTGCTTTGTGTCGTCGCTCACGGCTTTGGACTTTTGTGTGTTTGTGTCATTATTTGACGCCAACTTGTGCGACTGTACAAGACTGCAATTAGGAACAATTTCTCATATTCTTTCTGTTTCTGTAATATTGCGATATTTTCTCGAAAAAATATTACTTTTTTATGTAAAATTGTTACTTTTTAATGCAAACTGGTGACATTTGTCATATAAAATTCTGACTTTTCTCACAATATTTCCAATTTTGTTGTTGTTCTTGTAAAATAGTGACTTTTTTGAGTATAATTATGACTTTTGTAATATTTTGCCGAGTAAAATTCCGATTATTATTATATTATTGCCAACAAGTTTTCTTATAAAATTGTGACTTTTGTCGAGTAAAATTACGACTCTTATCCTAAAATTGCCAACATTTTAAGCTTTTCTTGAAAAATTGCGACTGTTATTGAGTAAAATTCCTACTTTTATATTATAATACTGTCAAAATTCTAAGTTTTTCTTGTGAAATTGTGACCTTTTTCTTGTGAAATTCCAACTCATTTTTCACAACAAGCTTTTTTATATTTGCATAGTATGTATATATTATTAATGTTGTAAATACAAATCGTTATATATCTAGAAAGGGTGGTCCTAAAGATGGAGGCATTTTTTGGATACCAGAATGTGTGTGTGTGTGTGTGTTCTTGTATTTTTACTCTTCTTGAGACATCAACAAGGAAATGTATCTTCCATATGGGGAGGTGTGAACAAGTGATGACATAAATCATGGTCCCAATACGGAAAACCGTTGCATCTAATAGAGAATGTCTCATTTGCACCCCTGCAGGTGAAATCTGTCAAAATCAAGGTGGTCCCAAAAAGGAAGGATTTTTCTAATTGACTGTGTGTTGCTTTTAAATGTGCTCCCCCTCTGGTCAACATATGAAATCACAAGTGAGTGTAGGAAATTGAAATGTGCCCCCTTTGGCCAAAAAAATTAATACATATGTATATAGAGACATACTTTAATAACTTGAAGTAAATAATGAAGATTAAAAAACAATTACAACAAAAATAATAATAATTAACTAAAAGCAAATAATGACACAAACACACAAAAGTCCAAAGCCGTGAGCGACGACACAAAGCAAAGCAAGTTGAAGAGAGGGGAGGACTTTAAGGGGAAAGTCAGTCCGTGAGAGCAAACATGGCGGGGGGGGGGGTCGTGTCTCTTAATCCTGAGCGTTTGTCGCGGCTAATTATGGTGGACAAGCCTCTTTATCGAACCCGCTCCTGCCACGGGCATTAGCATGCATGAGCCGCGCCTGTTGTTTTAAACGCTCTCATTAAGCACACAAATCAGCGCTGTTGACAGAGTGCTTTTGAATTAAGCGTCTCGCCCCCACCGCCGCCATCACCTCCGTCGCGCGCGCCGTCGCTCGCAGGGCCCAGGACAAGGAGCAATTTATAACGCCATTAGCCACACTCGCCGAGGTTACCCGCATCAAAATTGTTCCCGTCTAATTATTCCTAATGGATACGGGGGAGGCGGCGACGCTCAGGACAGCTTTTTCATTAGCCCTCAATCACGAGGGTTGGGGGAAGGCGGGAGTAAGACGGGCGGGCCAAATGCACTGCTCCGGCAAAACGGGAAATCAAAAATAATTACGTTTGCTTTTTTCATAATACAACAAGAATGCATGTGGAGTGAGAGAGAGAGAGAGAAAAGGGGACGCTGAGAGGCCGAGCAAGACGCACAGAAAGACGGCGCTTGTCTGCGGAGATAAAGAAAGAGCCTCCGTGGTGTTCTAGTGGCAGGCGGGAGTGACAGCTTCTTTGCTTCTGCGGCCAGGCGGGCTAATGTGCACGTGAGCGTAGAATGACGCCTGATTGATTGCTATGATGCCGCTAGCGCTTAATGAATGCTGACGTAAACGTCAGAGGGTTTAATCGTCGCTTAATTGTTCATGTGGGAGATGCTGCCAGCTACCGTCTAATGCAGGGGGTATTATAATTTTATAAGAAAACGTTAACAATTTTGGCAAATTATAATATTAATCGGAATTTTACTCTGCAAAATTATGACAAAAGTCATAATTTTACTCCAAAAATGTTTTTACAAGAACAACAAAAAAATTGGAAATATTGTGATAAAAGTCAGAATTTTATATGAAAAATGTCACCAGTTTGCATTAAAAAGTAACACATTTACATAAAAAAGTAATAATTTTACAAGAAAATATTGCAACATTACAGAAACAGAAAGAATATGAGAAATTGTTCCCAATTTTATAATCAAAAAAGTCGACACATGAAGAAAAAAAGACTGCTTTTAGTTAATTATTATTATTTTATTTTTTTTGTAATTGTTTTTAGTCTTCATTATTTACATCAACTTATTACACTATGTCTCTTTATATATATTTATTTTATTTTTTAATTATTTTGGCCAAAGGGGGCGCATTTCAATTTCTTACATACACTTGTTATTTCATATGTTGACCAGAGGGGGAACACTTTTAAAAGTGACACAGTGAATTTGAAAAGTCCCTCCTTTTTGGGGCCACCCTCAATGTGATAGATTTCAACACCAGGGGTGCAAATGAGATCTCTATTTTTTTGTTTTTTGTCATGTGCTTAAGGCCGATGACTAAGGAGTCACGGACCACAGATGGCCCCTGTGCCGCACTTTTAACAACCCAGCTGTAGAAGCTAACTGTTAATGGCCACTATAGTCTATTTGTCACCTTCTTGAGACCTCCGAACAATGCCTACCTCTTTCGGACCACCCTTTTTAGATATATAACGATTTGTATTTACACCATTAATAATATATACATACTTTGCAAATATAAAAAGCTTGTTGTGAAAAATGAGTTGGAATTTTACAAGAAAAAGGTCACAATTTCACAAGAAAAACTTAGAATATTGACAGTATTATAATAAAAGTCGTAATTTTAGAATAGAATAGAATAAAATAGAATAGAATAGAATAAAATAGAATAGAATAGAATAGAATAGAAAGTACTTTATTGATCCCTGGGGGAAATTCAGCAATTTTACTCAACGCAAGTCAAAATTTT
The DNA here is from genome assembly GCF_033978685.3 of Nerophis lumbriciformis. Taxonomy (NCBI): domain Eukaryota; kingdom Metazoa; phylum Chordata; class Actinopteri; order Syngnathiformes; family Syngnathidae; genus Nerophis; species Nerophis lumbriciformis. The sequence goes on along the minus strand of NC_084551.2, from coordinate 60,138,192 downwards.
ACAAGAAAAACTGAACATGTGTGCAATATTATGATAAAAGTTGGAATTTTACTCAATAACAGTCGCAATTTAACAAGAAAATTCTGGCAATTTTATGAAAAGAGTCGTAATTTTACACAACAAGAGTCACAATTTTATAAGAAAATTTTAACAATTTTGGCAAATTATAATATTAATCTGAATTCTACTCTGCAAAATTATGACAAAAGTCATAATTTTACTCCAAAAATGTCACTATATTACAAGAACAACAAACAAATTGGAAATATTGTGATAAAAGTCAGAATTTTATATGAAAAATGTCACCAGTTTGCATTAAAAAGTAACACATTTACATAAAAAAGTAATAATTTTACAAGAAAATATTGCAACATTACAGAAACAGAAAGAATATGAGAAATTGTTCCCAATTGTATAAGAAAAAAGTCGACACATTGGGAGAAAAAGACTGCTTTTAGTTCATTATTATTATTATTATTATTTTTGTAATTGTTTTTTAGTCGTCATTATTTACTTCAAGTTATTACAGTTTGTCCCTATTTACATATTTATTTATTTATTGTTTATTAATTTGGCCAAAGGGGGCACATTTCAATTTCTTACACACACTTGTTATTACATATGTTGACCAGAGGGGGAGCACTTTTAAAAGTGACACACAGTCAATTTGAAAACTCCCTCTTTTTTGGGACCACCCTCATTTTGACAGATTTCACCAGCAGGGGTGCAAATGAGACATTCTCTATTAGATGCAATGTTATTGGGACCATGATTTATGTCATCACTTGTTCACACCTCCTCATATGGAAGATACATTTTCCTTGTTGATGTCTCAAGAAGGGTACAAGAACACACACACACACACACACACACATTCTGGTATCCAAAAAATGCCTCCATCTTTAGGACCACCCTTTCTAGATATATAACGATTTGTATTTACAACATTAATAATATATACATACTATGCAAATATAAAAAAGCTTGTTGTGAAAAATGAGTTGGAATTTCACAAGAAAAAGGTCACAATTTCACAAGTAAAACTTAGAATTTTGACAGTATTATAATAAAAGTCGTCATTTTACTCAACGCAAGTCAACATTTTACAAGAAAAACTGAACATTTGTGCAATGTTATGATAAAAGTTGGAATTTTACTCAATAACAGTCGCAATTTTTCAAGAAAAGCTTAAAATGTTGGCACTTTTAGGAAAAGAGTCGTAATTTAACTCGACAAAAGTCACAATTTTATAAGAAAACTTGTTGGCAATAATATAATAATAATCGGAATTTTACTTGGCAAAATATTACAAAAGTCATAATTATACTCAAAAAAGTCACTATTTTACAAGAACAACAAAACAATTGGAAATATTGTGAGAAAAGTCAGAATTTTATATGACAAATGTCACCAGTTTGCATTAAAAAGTAACAATTTTACATAAAAAAAGTAATATTTTTTCAAGAAAATATCGCAATATTACAGAAACAGAAAGAATATGAGAAATTGCTCCCAATTTTATAAGAAAAAAGTCGACACATTGTGAGAAAACGACTGCTTTTAGTTAATTATTATTATTTTTGTTGTAATTGTTTTTTAATCTTCATTATTTACTTCAAGTTATTACAGTATGTCTCTATATACATATGTATTAATTTTTTTGGCCAAAGGGGGCACATATCAATTTCTTACACTCACTTGTGATTTCATATGTTGACCAGAGGGGGAGCACTTTTAAAAGCAACACACAGTCAATTAGAAAAATCCTTCCTTTTTGGGACCACCTTGATTTTGACAGATTTCACCTCCAGGGGTGCAAATGAGACATTCTCTTTTAGATGCAACGGTTTTCCGTATTGGGACCAGGATTTATGTCATCACTTGTTCACACCTCCTCATATGGACGGTACTTTTCCTTGTTGATGTCTCAAGAAGAGTAAAAATACAAGAACACACACACACACACACATTCTGGTATCCAAAAAATGCCTCCATCTTTAGGACCACCCTTTCTAGATATATAACGATTTGTATTTACAACATTAATAATATATACATACTATGCAAATATAAAAAAGCTTGTTGTGAAAAATGAGTTGGAATTTCACAAGAAAAAGGTCACAATTTCACAAGAAAAACTTAGAATTTTGACAGTATTATAATAAAAGTCGTCATTTTACTCAACGCAAGTCAACATTTTACAAGAAAAACTGAACATTTGTGCAATGTTATGATAAAAGTTGGAATTGTACTCAATAACAGTCGCAATTTTTCAAGAAAAGCTTAAAATGTTGGCAATTTTAGGATAAGAGTCGTAATTTTACTCGACAAAAGTCACAATTTTATAAGAAAACTTGTTGGCAATAATATAATAATAATCGGAATTTTACTCTGCAAAATATTACAAAAGTCATAATTATACTCAAAAAAGTCACTATTTTACAAGAACAACAAAAAAATTGGAAATATTGTGAGAAAAGTCAGAATTTTATATGACAAATGTCACCAGTTTGCATTAAAAAGTAACAATTTTACATAAAAAAGTAATATTTTTTCGAGAAAATATCGCAATATTACAGAAACAGAAATAATATGAGAAATTGTTCCCAATTTTATAAGAAAAAAGTCGACACATTGTGAGAAAACGACTGCTTTTAGTTAATTATTATTATTTTTGTTGTAATTGTTTTTTAATCTTCATTATTTACTACTTATTACAGTATGTCTCTATATACATATGCATTATTTTTTGGGGCCAAAGGGGGCACATTTTAATTCCTTACACTCACTTGTGATTTCATATGTTGACCAGAGGGGGAGCACTTTTAAAAGCAACACACAGTCAATTAGAAAAATCCTTCTTTTTTGGGACCACCTTGATTTTGACAGATTTCACCACCAGGGGTGCAAATGAGACATTCTCTTTTAGATGCAACGGTTTTCCGTATTGGGACCATGATTTATGTCATCAATTGTTCACACCTCCTCATATGGAAGATACATTTCCTTGTTGATGTCTCAAGAAGAGTAAAAATACAAGAACACACACACACACACACACACACACACACACACACACACACACACACACACATTCTGGTATCCAAAAAATGCCTCCATCTTTAGGACCACCCTTTCTAGATATATAACGATTTGTATTTACAACATTAATAATATATACATACTATGCAAATATAAAAAAGCTTGTTGTGAAAAATGAGTTGGAATTTCACAAGAAAAAGGTCACAATTTCACAAGAAAAACTTAGAATTTTGACAGTATTATAATAAAAGTCGTCATTTTACTAAACGCAAGTCAACATTTTACAAGAAAAACTCAACATTTGTGCAATGTTATGATAAAAGTTGGAATTTTACTCAATAACAGTCGCAATTTTTCAAGAAAAGCTTAAAATGTTGGCAATTTTAGGATAAGAGTCGTAATTTTACTCGACAAAAGTCACAATTTTATAAGAAAACTTGTTGGCAATAATATAATAATAATCGGAATTTTACTCGGCAAAATATTTCAAAAGTCATAATTATACTCAAAAAAGTCACTATTTTACAAGAACAACAAAAAAATTGGAAATATTGTGAGAAAAGTCAGAATTTTATATGACAAATGTCACCAGTTTGCATTAAAAAGTAACAATTTTACATAAAAAAGTAATATTTTTTCGAGAAAATATCGCAATATTACAGAAACAGAAAGAATATGAGAAATTGTTCCCAATTTTATAAGAAAAAAGTCGACACATTGTGAGAAAACGACTGCTTTTAGTTAATTATTATTATTTTTGTTGTAATTGTTTTTTAATCTTCATTATTTACTACTTATTACAGTATGTCTCTATATACATATGCATTATTTTTTTGGGCCAAAGGGGGCACATTTCAATTCCTTACACTCACTTGTGATTTCATATGTTGACCAGAGGGGGAGCACTTTTAAAAGCAACACACAGTCAATTAGAAAAATCCTTCTTTTTTGGGACCACCTTGATTTTGACAGATTTCACCACCAGGGGTGCAAATGAGACATTCTCTTTTAGATGCAACGGTTTTCCGTATTGGGACCATGATTTATGTCATCACTTGTTCACACCTCTTCATATGGACGGTACTTTTCCTTGTTGATGTCTCAAGAAGGGTAGAAATACAAGAACACACACACACACATTCTGGTATCCAAAAAATGCCTCCATCTTTAGGACCACCCTTTCTAGATATATAACGATTTGTATTTACAACATTAATAATATATACATACTATGCAAATATAAAAAAGCTTGTTGTGAAAAATGAGTTGGAATTTCACAAGAAAAAGGTCACAATTTCACAAGAAAAACTTAGAATTTTGACAGTATTACAATAAAAGTCGTCATTTTACTAAACGCAAGTCAACATTTTACAAGAAAAACTGAACATTTGTGCAATGTTATGATAAAAGTTGGAATTTTACTCAATAAAAGTCGCAATTTTTCAAGAAAAGCTTAAAATGTTGGCAATTTTAGGATAAGAGTCGTAATTTTACTCGACAAAAGTCACAATTTTATAAGAAAACTTGTTGGCAATAATATAATAATAATCGGAATTTTACTCTGCAAAATATTACAAAAGTCATAATTATACTCGAAAAAGTCACTATTTTACAAGAACAACAAAAAAATTGGAAATATTGTGAGAAAAGTCAGAATTTTATATGACAAATGTCACCAGTTTGCATTAAAAAGTAACAATTTTACATAAAAAAGTAATATTTTTTCGAGAAAATATCGCAATATTACAGAAACAGAAAGAATATGAGAAATTGTTCCCAATTTTATAAGAAAAAAGTCGACACATTGTGAGAAAACGACTGCTTTTAGTTAATTATTATTATTTTTGTTGTAATTGTTTTTTAATCTTCATTATTTACTACTTATTACAGTATGTCTCTATATACATATGCATTATTTTTTGGGGCCAAAGGGGGCACATTTTAATTCCTTACACTCACTTGTGATTTCATATGTTGACCAGAGGGGGAGCACTTTTAAAAGCAACACACAGTCAATTAGAAAAATCCCTCCTTTTTGGGACCACCTTGATTTTGACAGATTTCACCTCCGGGGTGCAAATGAGACATTCTCTTTTAGATGCAACGGTTTTCCGTATTGGGACCATGATTTATGTCATCACTTGTTCACACCTCCTCATATGGAAGATACATTTCCTTGTTGATGTCTCAAGAAGAGTAAAAATACAAGAACACACACACACACATTCTGGTATCCAAAAAATGCCTCCATCTTTAGGACCACCCTTTCTAGATATATAACGATTTGTATTTACAACATTAATAACATATACATACTATGCAAATATAAAAAAGCTTGTTGTGAAAAATGAGTTGGAATTTCACAAGAAAAGGTCACAATTTCACAAGAAAAACTTAGAATTTTGGCAGTATTATAATAAAAGTCGTAATTTTAGAATAGAATAGAATAAAATAGAATAGAATAGAATAAAATAGAATAGAATAGAATAGAATAGAATAGAAAGTACTTTATTGATCCCTGGGGGAAATTCAGCAATTTTACTCAACGCAAGTCAAAATTTTACAAGAAAAACTGAACATGTGTGCAATATTATGATAAAAGTTGGAATTTTACTCAATAACAGTCGCAATTTAACAAGAACATTCTGGTAATTTTATGAAAAGAGTCGTAATTTTACACAACAAGAGTCACAATTTTATGAGAAAATGTTAACAATTTTGGCAAATTATAATATTAATCTGAATTCTACTCTGCAAAATTATGACAAAAGTCATAATTTTACTCCAAAAATGTCACTATATTACAAGAACAACAAACAAATTGGAAATATTGTGATAAAAGTCAGAATTTTATATGCAAAATGTCACCAGTTTGCATTAAAAAGTAACAAATTTACATCAAAAAGTAATAATTTTACAAGAAAATATTGAAACATTACAGAAACAGAAAGAATATGAGAAATTGTTCCCAATTGTATAAGAAAAAAGTCGACCCATTGGGAGAAAAAGACTGCTTTTAGTTCATTATTATTATTATTATTATTTTTGTAATTGTTTTTTAGTCGTCATTATTTACTTCAAGTTATTACAGTTTGTCCCTATTTACATATTTATTTATTTATTGTTTATTAATTTGGCCAAAGGGGGCACATTTCAATTTCTTACACACACTTGTTATTACATATGTTGACCAGAGGGGGAGCACTTTTAAAAGTGACACACAGTCAATTTGAAAACTCCCTCTTTTTTGGGACCACCCTCATTTTGACAGATTTCACCAGCAGGGGTGCAAATGAGACATTCTCTATTAGATGCAATGTTATTGGGACCATGATTTATGTCATCACTTGTTCACACCTCCTCATATGGAAGATACATTTTCCTTGTTGATGTCTCAAGAAGGGTACAAGAACACACACACACACACACACACACACACATTCTGGTATCCAAAAAATGCCTCCATCTTTAGGACCACCCTTTCTAGATATATAACGATTTGTATTTACAACATTAATAATATATACATACTATGCAAATATAAAAAAGCTTGTTGTGAAAAATGAGTTGGAATTTCACAAGAAAAAGGTCACAATTTCACAAGTAAAACTTAGAATTTTGACAGTATTATAATAAAAGTCGTCATTTTACTCAACGCAAGTCAACATTTTACAAGAAAAACTGAACATTTGTGCAATGTTGTGATAAAAGTTGGAATTTTACTCAATAACAGTCGCAATTTTTCAAGAAAAGCTTAAAATGTTGGCAATTTTAGGAAAAGAATCGTAATTTAACTCGACAAAAGTCACAATTTTATAAGAAAACTTGTTGGCAATAATATAATAATAATCGGAATTTTACTTGGCAAAATATTACAAAAGTCATAATTATACTAAAAAAGTCACTATTTTACAAGAACAACAAAAAAATTGGAAATATTGTGAGAAAAGTCAGAATTTTATATGACAAATGTCACCAGTTTGCATTAAAAAGTAACAATTTTACATAATAAAGTAATATTTTTTCGAGAAAATATCGCAATATTACAGAAACAGAAAGAATATGAGAAATTGCTCCCAATTTTATAAGAAAAAAGTCAACACATTGTGAGAAAACGACTGCTTTTAGTTAATTATTATTATTTTTGCTGTAATTGTTTTTTAATCTTCATTATTTACTTCACGTTATTACAGTATGTCTCTATATACATATGTATTAAGTTTTTTGGCCAAAGGGGGCACATTTCAATTTCTTACACTCACTTGTGATTTCATATGTTGACAAGACGGGGAGCACTTTTAAAAGCAACACACAGTCAATTAGAAAAATCCTTCTTTTTTGGGACCACCTTGATTTTGACAGATTTCACCACCAGGGGTGCAAATGAGACATTCTCTTTTAGATGCAACGGTTTTCCGTATAGGGACCATGATTTATGTCATCACTTGTTCACACCTCCTCATATGGAAGATACATTTCCTTGTTGATGTCTCAAGAAGAGTAAAAATACAAGAACACACACACACAGACACACACATTCTGGTATCCAAAAAATGCCTCCATCTTTAGGACCACCCTTTCTAGATATATAACGATTTGTATTTACAACATTAATAATATATACGTACTATGCAAATATAAAAAAGCTTGTTGTGAAAAATGAGTTGGAATTTCACAAGAAAAAGGTCACAATTTCACAAGTAAAACTTAGAATTTTGACAGTATTATAATAAAAGTCGTCATTTTACTCAACGCAAGTCAACATTTTACAAGAAAAACTGAACATTTGTGCAATGTTATGATAAAAGTTGGAATTTTACTCAATAACAGTCGCAATTTTTCAAGAAAAGCTTAAAATGTTGGCAATTTTAGGAAAAGAGTCGTAATTTAACTCGACAAAAGTCACAATTTTATAAGAAAACTTGTTGGCAATAATATAATAATAATCGGAATTTTACTTGGCAAAATATTACAAAAGTCATAATTATACTCAAAAAAGTCACTATTTTACAAGAACAACAAAACAATTGGAAATATTGTGAGAAAAGTCAGAATTTTATATGACAAATGTCACCAGTTTGCATTAAAAAGTAACAATTTTACATAAAAAAAGTAATATTTTTTCAAGAAAATATCGCAATATTACAGAAACAGAAAGAATATGAGAAATTGCTCCCAATTTTATAAGAAAAAAGTCGACACATTGTGAGAAAACGACTGCTTTTAGTTAATTATTATTATTTTTGTTGTAATTGTTTTTTAATCTTCATTATTTACTTCAGGTTATTACAGTATGTCTCTATATACATATGTATTAATTTTGTTGGCCAAAGGGGGCACATTTCAATTTCTTACACTCACTTGTGATTTCATATGTTGACCAGAGGGGGGAACACTTTTAAAACCAACACACAGTCAATTAGAAAAATCCTTCTTTTTTGGGACCACCTTGATTTTGACAGATTTCACCACCAGGGGTGCAAATGAGACATTCTCTTTTAGATGCAACGGTTTTCCGTATTGGGACCATGATTTATGTCATCACTTGTTCACACCTCCTCATATGGAAGATACATTTCCTTGTTGATGTCTCAAGAAGAGTAAAAATACAAGAACACACACACACACACATTCTGGTATCCAAAAAATGCCTCCATCTTTAGGACCACCCTTTCTAGATATATAACGATTTGTATTTACAGCATTAATAATATATACATACTATGCAAATATAAAAAAGCTTGTTGTGAAAAATGAGTTGGAATTTCACAAGAAAAAGGTCACAATTTCACAAGAAAAACTTAGAATTTTGACAGTATTATAATAAAAGTCGTCATTTTACTCAACGCAAGTCAACATTTTACAAGAAAAACTCAACATTTGTGCAATGTTATGATAAAAGTTGGAATTTTACTCAATAACAGTCGCAATTTTTCAAGAAAAGCTTAAAATGTTGGCAATTTTAGGATAAGAGTCGTAATTTTACTCGACAAAAGTCACAATTTTATAAGAAAACTTGTTGGCAATAATATAATAATAATCGGAATTTTACTCGGCAAAATATTACAAAAGTCATAATTATACTCAAAAAAGTCACTATTTTACAAGAACAACAAAAAAATTGGAAATATTGTGAGAAAAGTCAGAATTTTATATGACAAATGTCACCAGTTTGCATTAAAAAGTAACAATTTTACATAAAAAAGTAATATTTTTTCGAGAAAATATCGCAATATTACAGAAACAGAAAGAATATGAGAAATTGCTCCCAATTTTATAAGAAAAAAGTCGACACATTGTGAGAAAACGACTGCTTTTAGTTAATTATTATTATTTTTGTTGTAAATGTTTTTTAATCTTCATTATTTACTTCAAGTTATTACAGTATGTCTCTATATACATATGTATTAATTTTTTTTGGCCAAAGGGGGCACATTTATTTCAATTTCCTACACTCACTTGTGATTTCATATGTTGACCGGAGGGGGAGCACTTTTAAAAGCGACACACAGTCAATTAGAAAAATCCTTCCTTTTTGGGACCACCTTGATTTTGACAGATTTCACCTCCAGGGGTGCAAATGAGACATTCTCTTTTAGATGCAACGGTTTTCCGTATTGGGACCACAATTTATGTCATCACTTTTTCACACCTCCTCATATGGAAGCTACTTTTCCTTGTTGATGTCTCAAGAAGGGTCGAAATACAGGAACACACACACACACACACACACACACACACACACACACACACACACACACACACACACACACACACACAGTTCTCGTGTCTTGCCCAACACAAATGACTTGATGGGCAGTTAAATGCAGGGGTCGGAGGTTAAATGAACACTGTTGTTTATGGGGATGTGGTGTGAATCCATTTGCATTCTAATATTTTCTCCATTCTTAAAGACACACACACACACACACACACATTTGTGAAGGGTTTTTCTAAGCGTAATAAGGACAGAGGACGTCTTGTTTTTAAAAAAGCCCATTATCAAGTTATTTATGGAATTCACGCCCCGACAACCTCAGCAACCTTGTTTTGTTCAACATGATCCAGACACGAATGTGACACGTGATTCCGCACGTTAGTTTACCTCAGCAACAGCTTCAAAATGGACATGACTTAAGCTGCCTTTTGGACGACGGCCCGTTTTGTTTCTTTGGAGATCAATCCTCGAGACACCTACTGGACAAACACTGTTTCATGTGTTAAAAGCATTCTTGGCAAAAATAAAATCCCATTTTGTTTTTCTGAAAACTTAGATTTTTGATTACAGTTGAGATTTTTTGATCAAAACTAAAATATCGGGTAATAAAAAGACAAAAAATATAACACATATTTCAAGTAAGACGGTCAAAATTAACGAGTCAACTCATGTGATTATTCCAAAAAAATTGTTGCATTAATCTTGTACACACTTGCGATTTATTTTGACCCTAACTACTCTACCCTCAGTGATCAGATCAAAGCACACGTCAGTACAAAAATAAGTGAAGAGACTCCGACTAATACATCCTTCAGAAATACTTTGGATAAAACTGTTACCAATTTGTGTGCAAATAAATGACATGCATTCAGGTAAAATGTTTAAAAACCTCCCTGGATGAGATGCTGACAATAAAATTGCATTTGTGTATAAATATTGGGGTCTTTTCTTAAGCAAAATGTAATCATGCAACTGAGTAATCACCTGTGATTAATCAGTAGTAATCCAAATTCCAAAATGTGATTAATCTGATTAAAAAATGAATCATTTAACAGCCCTAATTTAAAGACAAACTGTCAGGTTCAAACACTGATGACATCTATTAAACAAGACACGAAGCAAGGAATCAAACAGAGAGATAATTAAATTTGGCTCAATGAGGAGAAACGTACAGTGTCACCACGCTCTGACGAAAGATTGTACAACTTTCCCTGATTACATGGCAACAGCTGTTTCTAAGAGAGGGGGGTCGTAAACAGCCATCCCCTTTGATTAAAAACAGTTCAGAGAAAAGGTCGTAAAACAGTTCAAAGAAAAGGTCCCTGGAGCTTGGGTCGGTCCTGCTTCATCTCCACTTTGTAGATCTCGGGTCAAGACAATATCTTTCTGTGGATTACAATTCATCAAAGAAACAGAACACCTTTATGCTGCTTCCTGTCCTACACAGTGGAGTTTTACAAGCCTTCTTCTTGGTAGGATCAAAGACAGCTTTTGTCTTCTCGCCGGTAACTCATGGCAACAATGTCTTTTCTTTATTTTCATGACTATTTACATTGTAGATTGTCACATCAAAACTAATGAATGAACACATGTGGAGTAATGTACCTAAAATAAAAAAAGGTGAAATAACTGAAAACATGTTTCATATTCTAATTCCTTCAAAATAGCCACCATTTGCTCTGATTACTGCTTTGCACACTCTTGGCATTCTCTCCATGAGCTTCAAGATGTAGTCACCTGAACTGGTTTTCACTTCACAGGTGTGCTTGAAGCTCACCGAGAGAATGCCAAGAGTGTGCAAAGCAGTAATCAGAGCAAAGGGTGGCTATTTTGAAGAAACTAGAATGTTGTGAAAAGCTTGTTGTGAAAAATGAGTTGGGATTTCACAAGAAAAAGGTCACAATTTTACAAGAAAAACTTTGAATTTTGGCAGTGTTATAATACAAGTCGGCATTTTACTCAACGCAAGTCAAAATGTTACAAGAAAAATTTGTGCAATATTATGATAAAAGTTGGAATTTTACTCAACAGGCGCAACTTTACAAGAAAAAGCTGAACATTTAGGCAATTTTGTGAAAAGGGTCGTAATTTTACTCGACAAAAGTCACAATTTTATAAGAAAACTTAACAAATAAATAAAAAGGCAATATTATAATAATAATCAGAATTTTACTTGGCAAAATTATGACAAAGGTCATAATTTTATGACTAAAATTATGATAAGTCATAATTTTACTCAAAAAAAGGACACTATTTTACAAGAACAACAAAAAATATTGTGATAAAAGTCAAAATTTGATATGACAAATGTCACCATTTTACATTAAAAAGTAATAATTTCACAGGAAAAAGGTCACAGTTTCACAAGAAAAACTTGGAATGTTGGCAGTATTATAATAAAATTGGGCATTTTACTAAACGCAAGTCAAAATGTTACACAAAAACTGAACATTTGTGCAATATTATGTTAAAAGTTGGAATTTTACTCAACAGGCGCAACTTTACAAGAAAAAGCTGAAAATTTGGGCAATTTTGTGAAAAGAGTCGTAATTTTACTCGACAAAAGTCACAATTTTATAAGAAAACTTAATAAATAAATAAAAAGGCAATATTACAATAATAATCAGAATTTTACTTTGCAAAATTTTGACAAAAGTCATAATTTTATGACTATAATTATGACAAAAGTCATAATTTTACTCAAAAAAAGGACACTATTTTACAAGAACAACAAAAAATATTGTGATAAAAGTCTAAATTTGATAGGACAAATGTCACCATTTTGCATTAAAAAGTAATAATTTCACAAGAAAAAGGTCACAGTTTCACAAGAAAAACTTGGAATTTTGGCAGTATTATAATACAAGTGGGCATTTTACTCAACGCAAGTCAAAATGTTACAAGAAAAACTGAACATTTGTGCAATATTATGTTAAAAGTTTGAATTTTACTCAACAGGCGCAACTTTACAAGAAAAAGCTGAAATTTTGAGCAATTTTGTGAAAAGAGTCATAATTTTACTCGACAAAAGTCACAATTTTATAAGAAAACTTAATAAATAAATAAAAAGGCAATATTACAATAATAATCAGAATTTTACTTCGCAAAATTTTGACAAAAGTCATAATTTAATGACTATAAATATGACAAAAGTCATAATTTTACTCAAAAAAAGGACACTATTTTACAAGAACAACAAAAAATATTGTGATAAAAGTCAAAATTTGATAGGACAAATGTCACCATTTTGCATTAAAAAGTAATAATTTCACAGGAAAAAGGTCACAGTTTCACAAGAAAAACTTGGAATGTTGGCAGTATTATAATACAATTGGGCATTTTACTGAACGCAAGTCAAAATGTTACACAAAAACTGAACATTTGTGCAATATTATGATAAAAGTTGGAATTTTATTCAACAGGCGCAACTTTACAAGAAAAAGCTGAAAATTTGGGCAATTTTGTGAAAAGAGTCGTAATTTTACTCGACAAAAGTCACAATTTTATAAGAAAACTTAATAAATAAATAAAAAGGCAATATTACAATAATAATCAGAATTTTACTTCGCAAAATTTTGACAAAAGTCATAATTTTATGACTATAATTATGACAAAAGTCATAATTTTACTCAAAAAAAGGACACTATTTTACAAGAACAACAAAAAATATTGTGATAAAAGTCAAAATTTGATGGGACAAATGTCACCATTTTGCATTAAAAAGTAATAATTTCACAAGAAAAAGGACACAGTTTCACAAGAAAAACTTGGAATTTTGGCAGTATTATAATACAAGTGGGCATTTTACTCAACGCAAGTCAAAATGTTACAAGAAAAACTGAACATTTGTGCAATATTATGTTAAAAGTTGGAATTTTACTCAACAGGCGCAACTTTACAAGAAAAAGCTGAAAATTTGAGCAATTTTGTGAAAAGAGTCGTAATTTTACTCGACAAAAGTCACAATTTTATAAGAAAACTTAATAAATAAATAAAAAGGCAATATTACAATAATAATCAGAATTTTACTTCGCAAAATTTTGACAAAAGTCATAATTTTATGACTATAATTATGACAAAAGTCATAATTTTACTCAAAAAAAGGACACTATTTTACAAGAACAACAAAAAATATTGTGATAAAACTCTAAATTTGATAGGACAAATGTCACCATTTTGCATTAAAAAGTAATAATTTCACAAGAAAAAGGTCACAGTTTCACAAGAAAAACTTGGAATTTTGGCAGTATTATAATACAAGTGGGCATTTTACTCAACGCAAGTCAAAATGTTACAAGAAAAACTGAACATTTGTGCAATATTATGTTAAAAGTTTGAATTTTACTCAACAGGCGCAACTTTACAAGAAAAAGCTGAAATTTTGAGCAATTTTGTGAAAAGAGTCATAATTTTACTCGACAAAAGTCACAATTTTATAAGAAAACTTAATAAATAAATAAAAAGGCAATATTACAATAATAATCAGAATTTTACTTCGCAAAATTTTGACAAAAGTCATAATTTAATGACTATAAATATGACAAAAGTCATAATTTTACTCAAAAAAAGGACACTATTTTACAAGAACAACAAAAAATATTGTGATAAAAGTCTAAATTTGATATGACAAATGTCACCATTTTGCAATAAAAAGTAATAATTTCACAGGAAAAAGGTCACAGTTTCACAAGAAAAACTTGGAATGTTGGCAGTATTATAATACAATTGGGCATTTTACTAAACGCAAGTCAAAATGTTACACAACAACTGAACATTTGTGCAATATTATGATAAAAGTTGGAATTTTACTCAACAGGCGCAACTTTACAAGAAAAAGCTGAAAATTTGGGCAATTTTGTGAAAAGAGTCGTAATTTTACTCGACAAAAGTCACAATTTTATAAGAAAACTTAATAAATAAATAAAAAGGCAATATTACAATAATAATCAGAATTTTACTTCGCAAAATTTTGACAAAAGTCATAATTTTATGACTATAATTATGACAAAAGTCATAATTTTAATCAAAAAAAGGACACTATTTTACAAGAACAACAAAAAATATTGTGATAAAAGTCAAAATTTGATGGGACAAATGTCACCATTTTGCATTAAAAAGTAATAATTTCACAAGAAAAAGGTCACAGTTTCACAAGAAAAACTTGGAATTTTGGCAGTATTATAATACAAGTGGGCATTTTACTCAACGCAAGTCAAAATGTTACAAGAAAAACTGAACATTTGTGCAATATTATGTTAAAAGTTTGAATTTTACTCAACAGGCGCAACTTTACAAGAAAAAGCTGAAAATTTGAGCAATTTTGTGAAAAGAGTCGTAATTTTACTCGACGAAAGTCACAATTTTATAAGAAAACTTAATAAATAAATAAAAAGGCAATATTACAATAATAATCAGAATTTTACTTCGCAAAATTTTGACAAAAGTCATAATTTTATGACTATAATTATGACAAAAGTCATAATTTTACTCAAAAAAAGGACACTATTTTACAAGAACAACAAAAAATATTGTGATAAAAGTCTAAATTTGATAGGACAAATGTCACCATTTTGCATTAAAAAGTAATAATTTCACAAGAAAAAGGTCACAGTTTCACAAGAAAAACTTGGAATTTTGGCAGTATTATAATACAAGTGGGCATTTTACTCAACGCAAGTCAAAATGTTACAAGAAAAACTGAACATTTGTGCAATATTATGTTAAAAGTTTGAATTTTACTCAACAGGCGCAACTTTACAAGAAAAAGCTGAAAATTTGAGTAATTTTGTGAAAAGAGTCGTAATTTTACTCGACAAAAGTCACAATTTTATAAGAAAACTTAATAAATAAATAAAAAGGCAATATTACAATAATAATCAGAATTTTACTTCGCAAAATTTTGACAAAAGTCATAATTTTATGACTATAATTATGACAAAAGTCATAATTGTACTCAAAAAAAGGACACTATTTTACAAGAACAACAAAAAATATTGTGATAAAAGTCAAAATTTGATAGGACAAATGTCACCATTTTGCATTAAAAAGTAATAATTTCAAAAGAAAAAGGTTACAGTTTCACAAGAAAAACTTGGAATTTTGGCAGTATTATAATAAAAGTGGGCATTTTACTCAACGCAAGTCAAAATGTTACAATAAATACTGAACATTTGTGCAATAATATGATAAAAGTTTGAATTTTACTCAACAGGCGCAACTTTACAAGAAAAAGCTGAAAATTTGGGCAATTTTGTGAAAAGAGTCGTAATTTTACTCGACAAAAGTCACAATTTTATAAGAAAACTTAATAAATAAATAAAAAGGCAATATTACAATAATAATCAGAATTTTACTTCGCAAAATTTTGACAAAAGTCATAATTTTATGACTATAATTATGACAAAAGTCATAATTTTACTCAAAAAAAGGACACTATTTTACAAGAACAACAAAAAATATTGTGATAAAAGTCTAAATTTGATAGGACAAATGTCACCATTTTGCATTAAAAAGTAATAATTTCACAAGAAAAAGGTCACAGTTTCACAAGAAAAACTTGGAATTTTGGCAGTATTATAATACAAGTCGGCATTTTACTCAACGCAAGTCAAAATGTTACACAAAAACTGAACATTTGTGCAATATTATGATAAAAGTTTGAATTTTACTCAACAGGCGCAACTTTACAAGAAAAAGCTGAAAATTTGGGCAATTTTGTGAAAAGAGTCGTAATTTTACTCGACAAAAGTCACAATTTTATAAGAAAACTTAATAAATAAATAAAAAGGCAATATTACAATAATAATCAGAATTTTACTTCGCAAAATTTTGACAAAAGTCATAATTTTATGACTATAATTATGACAAAAGTCATAATTTTACTCAAAAAAAGGACACTATTTTACAAGAACAACAAAAAATATTGTGATAAAAGTCTAAATTTGATAGGACAAATGTCACCATTTTGCATTAAAAATTAATAATTTCACAAGAAAAAGGTCACAGTTTCACAAGAAAAACTTGGAATTTGGGCAGTATTATAATACAAGTGGGCATTTTACTCAATGCAAGTCAAAACGTTACAAGAAAAACTGAACATTTGTGCAATATTATGTTAAAAGTTTGAATTTTACTCAACAGGCGCAACTTTACAAGAAAAAGCTGAAAATTTGGGCAATTTTGTGAAAAGAGTCGTAATTTTACTCGACAAAAGTCACAATTTTATAAGAAAACTTAATAAATAAATAAAAAGGCAATATTACAATAATAATCAGAATTTTACTTCGCAAAATTTTGACAAAAGTCATAATTTTATGACTATAATTATGACAAAAGTCATAATTTTACTCAAAAAAAGGACACTATTTTACAAGAACAACAAAAAATATTGTGATAAAAGTCTAAATTTGATAGGACAAATGTCACCATTTTGCATTAAAAAGTAATAATTTCACAAGTAAAAGGTCACAGTTTCACAAGAAAAACTTGGAATTTTGGCAGTATTATAATAAAATTGGGCATTTTACTAAACGCAAGTCAAAATGTTACACAAAAACTGAACATTTGTGCAATATTATGATAAAAGTTGGAATTTTACTCAACAGGCGCAACTTTACAAGAAAAAGCTGAAAATTTGGCAATTTTGTGAAAAGAGTCGTAATTTTACTCGACAAAAGTCACAATTTTATAAGGAAACTTAATAAATAAATAAAAAGGCAATATTACAATAATAATCAGAATTTTACTTCGCAAAATTTTGACAAAAGTCATAATTTTATGACTATAATTATGACAAAAGTCATAATTTTACTCAAAAAAAGGACACTATTTTACAAGAACAACAAAAAATATTGTGATAAAAGTCTTAATTTGATATGACAAATGTCACCATTTTGCATTAAAAAGTAATAATTTTTAACAGGAAAAAGGTCATAGTTTCACAAGAAAAACTTGGAATTTTGGCAGTATTATAATAAAAGTGGGCATTTTACTAAACGCAAGTCAAAATGTTACAAGAAAAACTGAACATTTGTGCAATATTATGATAAAAGTTTGAATTTTACTCCACAGGCGCAACTTTACAAGAAAAAGCTGAAAATTTGGGCAATTTTGTGAAAAGAGTCGTAATTTTACTCGACAAAAGTCACAATTTTATAAGAAAACTTAATAAATAAATAAAAAGGCAATATTACAATAATAATCAGAATTTTACTTCGCAAAATTTTGACAAGTCATAATTTTATGACTATAATTATGACAAAAGTCATAATTTTACTCAAAAAAAGGACACTATTTTACAAGAACAACAAAAAATATTGTGATAAAAGTCAAAATTTGATATGACAAATGTCACCATTTTGCATTAAAAAGTAATAATTTCACAGGAAAAAGGTCACAGTTTCACAAGAAAAACTTGGAATTTTGGCAGTATTATAATACAAGTGGGCATTTTACTCAACGCAAGTCAAAATGTTACAAGAAAAACTGAACATTTGTGCAATATTATGTTAAAAGTTTGAATTTTACTCAACAGGCGCAACTTTACAAGAAAAGGCTGAAAATTTGGGCAATTTTGTGAAAAGAGTCGTAATTTTACTCGACAAAAGTCACAATTTTATAAGAAAACTTAATAAATAAATAAAAAGGCAATATTACAATAAAAATCAGAATTTTACTTCGCAAAATTTTGACAAAAGTCATAATTTTATGACTATAATTATGACAAAAGTCATAATTTTACTCAAAAAAAGGACACTATTTTACAAGAACAACAAAAAATATTGTGATAAAAGTCTTAATTTGATATGACAAATGTCACCATTTTGCATTAAAAAGTAATAATTTTTAACAGGAAAAAGGTCATAGTTTCACAAGAAAAACTTGGAATTTTGGCAGTATTATAATAAAATTGGGCATTTTACTAAAGGCAAGTCAAAATGTTACACAAAAACTGAACATTTGTGCAATATTATGATAAAAGTTGGAATTTTACTCAACAGGCGCAACTTTACAAGAAAAAGCTGAAAATTTGGCAATTTTGTGAAAAGAGTCGTAATTTTACTCGACAAAAGTCACAATTTTATAAGGAAACTTAATAAATAAATAAAAAGGCAATATTACAATAATAATCAGAATTTTACTTCGCAAAATTTTGACAAAAGTCATAATTTTATGACTATAATTATGACAAAAGTCATAATTTTAATCAAAAAAAGGACACTATTTTACAAGAACAACAAAAAATATTGTGATAAAAGTCTAAATTTGATAGGACAAATGTCACCATTTTGCATTAAAAAGTAATAATTTCACAAGAAAAAGGTCACAGTTTCACAAGAAAAACTTGGAATTTTGGCAGTATTATAATACAAGTGGGCATTTTACTCAACGCAAGTCAAAATGTTACAAGAAAAACTGAACATTTGTGCAATATTATGTTAAAAGTTTGAATTTTACTCAACAGGCGCAACTTTACAAGAAAAGGCTGAAAATTTGGGCAATTTTGTGAAAAGAGTCGTAATTTTACTCGACAAAAGTCACAATTTTATAAGAAAACTTAATAAATAAATAAAAAGGCAATATTACAATAAAAATCAGAATTTTACTTCGCAAAATTTTGACAAAAGTCATAATTTTATGACTATAATTATGACAAAAGTCATAATTTTACTCAAAAAAAGGACACTATTTTACAAGAACAACAAAAAATATTGTGATAAAAGACTAAATTTGATAGGACAAATGTCACCATTTTGCATTAAAAAGTAATCATTTCACAAGAAAAAGGTCACAGTTTCACAAGAAAAACTTTGAATTTTGGCAGTATTATAATACAAGTGGGCATTTTACTCAACGCAAGTCAAAATGTTACAAGAAAAACTGAACATTTGTGCAATATTATGTTAAAAGTTTGAATTTTACTCAACAGGCGCAACTTTACAAGAAAAAGCTGAAAATCTGAGTAATTTTGTGAAAAGAGTCGTAATTTTACTCGACAAAAGTCACAATTTTATAAGAAAACTTAATAAATAAATAAAAAGGCAATATTACAATAATAATCAGAATTTTACTTCGCAAAATTTTGACAAAAGTCATAATTTTATGACTATAATTATGACAAAAGTCATAATTTTACTCAAAAAAAGGACACTATTCTACAAGAACAACAAAAAATATTGTGATAAAAGTCTAAATTTGATAGGACAAATGTCACCATTTTGCATTAAAAAGTAATAATTTCACAAGAAAAAGTCACAGTTTCACAAGAAAAACTTGGAATTTTGGCAGTATTATAATACAAGTGGGCATTTTACTCAACGCAAGTCAAAATGTTACAAGAAAAACTGAACATTTGTGCAATATTATGTTAAAAGTTTGAATTTTACTCAACAGGCGCAACTTTACAAGAAAAAGCTGAAAATTTGGGCAATTTTGTGAAAAGAGTCGTAATTTTACTCGACAAAAGTCACTATTTTATAAGAAAACTTAATAAATAAATAAAAAGGCAATATTACAATAATAATCAGAATTTTACTTCGCAAAATTTTGACAAAAGTCATAATTTTATGACTATAATTATGACAAAAGTCATAATTTTAATAAAAAAAAGGACACTATTTTACAAGAACAACAAAAAATATTGTGATAAAAGTCAAAATTTGATGGGACAAATGTCACCATTTTGCATTAAAAAGTAATAATTTCACAAGAAAAAGGTCACAGTTTCACAAGAAAAACTTGGAATTTTGGCAGTATTATAATACAAGTGGGCATTTTACTCAACGCAAGTCAAAATGTTACAAGAAAAACTGAACATTTGTGCAATATTATGTTAAAAGTTTGAATTTTACTCAACAGGCGCAACTTTACAAGAAAAAGCTGAAAATTTGAGCAATTTTGTGAAAAGAGTCGTAATTTTACTCGACGAAAGTC
>NC_084551.2:60060000-60107500 GCF_033978685.3 Nerophis lumbriciformis | reverse complement strand
AGAAATTTAAATGTGCCCCCTTTGGCCCAAATTATTATTTTTTTAAATAAATAAATATGTATATAGAGACATACTGTAATAACTTGAAGTAAATAATGAAAATTAAAAACCAATTACGAAACAAACAATTCAAAAATAAATAAATTACAGTCTTTTTCTCACAATGTGTCGACTTTTTTCTCATAAAATTGGGAACAATTTCTCATATACTTTCTGTTTTTGTAATATTGCAATATTTTCTCTGAAAATTATTACTTTTTTAATGTAAAATTACTGCTTTTTTAATGCAAATTGGTAACATTTGTCATATAAAATTCGGCCTTATCACATAATTGCCTTTTTTTTTTGTTGTTCTTGTAAAATAGCAAATTTTTTGAGTAAAATTATGACTTTTGTCATCATTTTGCCAAGTAAAATTCCGATTATCCTGGTGGTGAAATCTACCAAAATGAGGGTGGTCCCAAAAAGGAGGGATTTTTCAAATTGACTGTATGTCGGTTTTAAAAGTGCTCCCCCTCTGGTCAACATGTAAAATAACAAGTGTGTGTAAGAAATTTAAATGTGCCCTCTTTGGCCCAAATTATTATTTTTTTAAATAAATAAATATGTATATAGAGACATACTGTAATAACTTGAAGTAAATAATGAAAATTAAAAACCAATTACGAAACAAACAATTCAAAAATAAATAAATTACAGTTTTTTTCTCACAATGTGTCGACTTTTTTCTTATAAAATTGGGAACAATTTCTCATATTCTTTCTGTTTCTGTAATATTGCAATATTTTCTCGGAAAATTATTACTTTTTTAATGTAAAATTATTGCTTTTTTAATGCAAATTGGTAACAGTTGTCATATAAAATTCGGCCCTGTCACAATATTGCCATTTTTGTTGTTGTTCTAGTAAAAGAGCAACATTTTTTGAGTAAAATTATGACTTTTGTCATCATTTTGCCAAGTAAAAACCCGATTATCCTGGTGGTGAAATCTATCAAAATGAGGGTGGTCCCAAAGATGAGGGATTTTTCAAATTGACTGTGTGTCGGTTTTAAAAGTGCTCCCCCTCTGGTCATCATGTAAAATAACAAGTGTGTGTAAGAAATTGAAATGTGCCCCCTTTGGCCCAAATTATTTATTTTTTTTAATAAATAAATATGTATATAGAGACATACTGTAATAACTTAAAGTAAATAATGAAAATTAAAAACCAATTACGAAACAAAAAATTCAAAAATAAATAAATTACAGTCTTTTTCTCACAATGTGTCGACTTTTTTCTCATAAAATTGGGAACAATTTCTCATATACTTTCTGTTTTTGTAATATTGCAATATTTTCTCGGAAAATTATTACTTTTTTAATGTAAAATTACTGCTTTTTTAATGCAAATTGGTAACATTTGTCATATAAAATTCGGCCTTATCACATAATTGCCTTTTTTTTTTTTTGTTCTTGTAAAATAGCAAATTTTTTGAGTAAAATGATGACTTTTGTCATCATTTTGCCAAGTAAAATTCCGATTATCCTGGTGGTGAAATCTACCAAAATGAGGGTGGTCCCAAAAAGAAGGGATTTTTCAAATTGACTGTGTGTCGGTTTTAAAAGTGCTCCCCCTCTGGTCAACATGTAAAATAACAAGTGTGTGTAAGAAATTGAAATGTGCCCCTTTTGGCCCAATTTTTTTTTTTTTTTTTTAAATAAATAAATATGTATATAGAGACATACTGTAATAACTTAAAGTAAATAATGAAGATTAAAAACCAATTACGAAGCAAACAATTCAAAAATAAATAAATTACTGTGATGTATCATGTGGTATGCTTGCATGTTCGAAATAAACTCAAACTCAACTCAACTCAACTCAACAGTCTTTTTCTCACAATGTGTCGACTTTTTTTTCTCATAAAATTGGGAACAATTTCTCATATACTTTCTGTTTTTGTAATATTGCAATATTTTCTCTGAAAATTATTACTTTTTTTAATGTAAAATTACTGCTTTTTTAATGCAAATTTGTAACATTTGTCATATAAAATTCGGCCTTATCACATTATTGCCATTTTTTTTGTTGTTCTTGTAAAATAGCAAATTTTTTGAGTAAAATTCCGATTATCCTGGTGGTGAAATCTACCAAAATGAGGGTGGTCCCAAAAAGGAGGGATTTTTCAAATTGACTGTGTGTCGGTTTTAAAAGTGCTCCCCCTCTAGTCAACATATGAAATAACAAGTGTGTGTAAATATTGGAAGTGCTCCCCCTCTGGCCAACATATGAAATAACAGGTGTGTGTAAGAAATTGAAATGTGCCTCCTTTGGCCAAAATGTATTAAAAAAAAATAAAAAAAAAAATATGCCTTTAGAGGCATACTCTAACAACTTGAAGTAAATAATGAAGGTTAAAAAACAATTACAAACAAAAATTCAAAAATAAATAAATTACCTAAAAGCAGTCTTTTTCTCACAATGTGTCGACTTTTTTCTTACAAAACTGGGAACAATTTCTCAGATTCTTTCTGTTTCTGTAATATTGCAATATTTTCTCGAAACATTTTTATTTTTTCATGTAAAATTATTCCTTTTTTAATGCAAAATGGTTGTCATATACAATTCTGACTTTTATCACAATATTGGTATTTTTGTTCCTGTAAAATAGCGGGTTTTCTTCCGTAAAATTATGACTTTTGTCATCATTTTGCCAAGTAAAATTCCGATTATCCTGGTGGTGAAATCTATCAAAATGAGGGTGATCCCAAAAAGGAGTGATTTTTCAAATTGACTGTGTGTCGGTTTTAAAAGGGCTCCCCCTCTGGTTAACATATGAAATAACAAATGTGTGTAAAAATTGGAAGTGCTCCTCCTTTGGTCAACATATGAAATAACAAGTGTGTGTAAGAAATTGAAATGTGCCCCCTTTGGCCAAAATTAATTAAAAAAATAAAATAAAATAAATATGTATATAGAGACATACTGTAATAACTTGAAGTGAATAATGAATATTAAAAAACAATTACAAAACAAAAAATTCAAAAATAAATAAATTAACTAATTTCTTATAAAATTGGGAACAATTTATCATATTCTTTCTGTTCCTGTAATATTGCAATATTTTCTCGTAAGATTATTACTTTTTTAATGTAAAATGATTACTTTTTAATGCAAAATGGCGACATTTGTCAAATAAAATTCCGACTTTTACCACAATATTGCCATTGTTTTGTTCTTGTAAAACAGTAACGTTTTTTGAGTAAAATTGTGACTTTTGTCATCATTTTGCCAAGTAAAACTCAGATTATTATTTTAATATTGCCAAAATGTTAAATTTTTATCATGAAATTGTGACTTTTGCCGAGTAAAATTACGACTCTTTTCATAAAATTGCAAACATTTTAAGCTTTTCTTGTAATATTGTGACTGCTGTTGAGTAAATTTCCAACATTGCACACATGTTCAGTTTTTTTCATAAAATATTGACTTGCGTTGAGTAAAATTATGACTTTTATTATAACACTGCCAAAATTCTAAGTTTTTTTTGTGAAATTGTTACCTTTTTCTTGTAAAATTCCAACTAATTTTTCACAACAAGCTCTTTTATATTTGCATAGTATTTATATGTTATTTATGTTGTAAATATAAATCATTATATATCTAGAAAGGGTGGTCCTAAAGATGTAGGCTTCAAGAAGGTAACAAATACAAGAATGTGTGTGTGTGTGTGTGTGTGTGTGTGTTCTTGTATGTTATCCATTTTTGAGACACCAACAAAGAAAAGTACCTTCTATATGAGGAGGTGTGAACAAGTGATGACATAAATCATGGTCCCAATACAGAAAAACCCTTGTATCTAATAGAGAATGTCTCATTTGCACCCCTGCTGGTGAACATTTATCAAAATGAGGGTGGTCCCAAAAAGGAGGGTTTTTTCAAATTGACTGTGTGTCGGTTTTAAAAGTGCTCCCCCTCTGGTCAACATATGAAATAACAAGTGTGTGTAAGAAATTGAAATGTGCCTCCTTTGGCCAAAATTATTTATTTTTTTAATAAATAAATATGTATATAGAGACATACTGTAATAACTTGAAGTAAATAATGAAGCTTAAAAACCAATTAGAAACAAAAAAAAAATGCAAAATATATTAACTAAAAGGAGTCTTTTTTCTCACAATGCGTCAACTTTTTTCTTACAAAATTGGGAACAATTTCTCATATTATTTCTGTTTCTGTAATATTGCAATATTTTCTCGTAAAATTATCACTTTTTTAATGTAAAATTATTACTTTTTAATGCAAAACGGTGGCATTTGTCATAAAATTCTGACTTATCACAATATTGCCAATTTTTTTTTTTTTTTGTTCTTGTAAAATAGCGAGTAAAATTATGACTTTTGACATCATTTGGTCAAGTAAAATTCCGATTATTATTATAATATTTCCAAAATGTTAAAGTTTTCTTATGAAATTGTGACTTTTGTCGGGTAACATTACGACTCTTTTCATAAAATTGCCAAAATGTTAAGCTTTTCTTGTAAAAGTGCGACTGCTATTGAGTACAATTCCAACTTTTATCATAACAATGCACACATGTTCGGTTTTTCTCAGAAAAATTTGGACTTGCGTTAAGTAAAATGACGATGTTTATTATAATACTGCCAAAAAGAGTTTTTCTTGTGAAATTGTGACCTTTTTCTTGTGAAATTCCAACTCATTTTTCACAACAATATTTTTTATATTTGCATAGTATGTATATATTATTAATGTTGTAAATACACATCTTTATATATCTAGAAAGGGTGGTCCTAAAGAGGTAGGCATTTTTCTCAGGTCTCAAGAAGGTAAGAAGTACATGAATGTGTGTGTGTGCGTGTGTGTGTGTGTGTGTGTGTGTGTGTGTGTGTGTGTGTGTGTGTGTGTGTGTGTGTGTGTGTGTGTGCGTGTAGCTGGAGGGAAGCACTATGTCTCACTTTCGGTGTGCCTACCTAATCCCACACACACACACACACACACACACACACACACACACACACACACACACACACACACACACACCATCATCCTCCATTCCTGTGGAGAAGACAGGGTGCCCCCCTGCCCCTTGTTCCCTCCCGCCGCGATGGGGAAGTGCATCCTCATTTAATAATGTATCAGAGAGAAGACCGAGCGAGGGAGCGCTCTGACCCAGACCAACGCAGCCTCTCCATTATTTAGCATTTACTGACACCTCGCAGCTCATTTCTGACTGGCGGTTTAATGTAGCACTGCGACCAGTTGGAGGAGAGGCTAATGCTCCCGGCCGTTTGGTTTCTCCGCGCTTCATTTGCGTTATCCCCTAATGAAACAGAAGGAGCAGGTATATTCGAAAGGTGGAGGTGTGTGTTTGCTGAAGCCCACACACTGTAATGTCATGACTACCTCTTGTCTGCATTCAGCAGGGGGTTAAGGGGGGTGTTGTGGTTGCCAAATCCCTGAAAAATAAACAAAAAAAACAAGGAACATCTTGTTGTATTTTCCAGACTATAAGCCGCTACTTTTTTTTCCTACGCTTTGAGCCCTGCAGCCAATAAACCGGTGCAACAGGGTTGTCCCGATACCAATACTGTAAGTACCGGTACAAAAAATGTATTTAAATAAAGGGGATTTATTGGCTTTATTTTGACAAAAAATCTTAGGGTACATTAAACATATGTTTATTATTGCAATTTAGTCCTTAACCCTGTAAGACCCCTCGTTGTAAAATTACAACGTTACCTTTAACCATGCTAAAAAACAATCTGTTATATTTTTTTAATTCTTTTTACCACATTTACATAGTCATTGGGTCCTATTGTTCAGTCTCGCAATACTTCTGGATCGTACATTTGTTTATAAGTCACGCCTTCTGGCCATGAACTCACACAACCTCTCAAGTTTTCCTTCGAACAACATCTATTTGTTTCATTGGACCGGATTCATCAGATTCAAGTAAGTAAAATGTATTTTATATATTTTTTGGTTGTTATTACAATGTCTAGAGCAGTGGTTCTCAAATGGGTGTACGCGTACCCCTGGGGGTACTTGATGGTATGCCAAGCGGTACGTGAACTCACTTTTTTGACAATGCATTTAAGATATTGAATTCACGTGAATATTTGTGAGGACATCTGTTAATATATTTTGGAGAATGCATATATGTTTAAGAGTTCTTTCTTTATTCATAGCCATGTTTAGATTATATAGTACTTTTCCTTTGTATATTCTGTATACCAGTTTCTCTTTGTCTACATAGCTCTGTTTAGTGTTTTAGACATTGGAATGTGAAGAAAGTACAGAAAGGGAGAGACATTCCTTTCTGGGGGAGGGTTTTTTTCTTTCCGTATGAATGTTACAACAACTTAAGAAGCCGGTATGAATGTATTGGTCTGGGCTGTTCTCCTGAAGGTTCAGTAAAACTTGATAATATTCCTATTCTGTCTTGAATATTCCTATTCTGTCTTGATGGTCCTTCTTACTCAGCATATATGTCATCGAAATAATTTGGGATTGACCAGTGACTTAAATTCCCTGAGTCGCAACAATATGTAGACCATCCATCTCCAAAAGACCTAGAAAACAAAGACTGTCAGTGATGTATGATAAATACGTGTTGAAATACATTCATATTCTTTAGCATCCTGAAAGTAGCTCACAACATTTTGAAAATTGCACGTCAGCAATCAAATTCAGCGCTTTAATGCAACACATTCATGCTTTAATTACCGTCTCCTTAATGATAATAATTAAATTAATGTGTCATTCAAATTGGGTGTTGTTGACATAATAATGTTGGTATGTTTTTTTAACTCCTTCTTGGAATGATTATTCTAGTATTACGTGTTCTCTCACTGCCTCTTTATGAGCGCTGATAGTGGAAAAATGGTTTTCCTTCCCTCACTTTTTGAAGAGAAGAGACGCTCAAACACTCGCTTTTCCAGTTTATTTGTATTGTTTCATTTAAATGTCACAACCGCCTTCCTCAAGGACGTCCGCCACATCAGGCGTCTCTGATACAAAGATATGGTTTGAGTTCACTGCAGTCCTCGTCATCCCAGAGGTTGTCTGTCACAAAAAAAACCCAAAACAAATAAAAGGTTAACCTACGACACTTTGTGTTCAAATTGAAATCATTGGTGGTACTTACCGCTTGCATCGATCTCAACACATTCGCCTGAGTCTCGAGGCCTCCCCACACCGAAGTCATTGGGTGAGCCGTCAGTCCACATGAAGTTCTGATTCTGGGAAAAAAAATATATCTAAATTGAATTACTCTTTTTAAATCAAAATGACAAAAGAAAGTACCCAAACGACCCTGATCAAAAGTTTACATACCCCAGAGACTTTGATCTGATAACATGCACAAAAGTTGACACAAACAGGTTTGAATGGTTAATCCAGGTTCCAATCCTCACCTGTGACATGTTTGTTTGTAATTAATGTGTGTGTATAAAAGGTCAGTGAGTTTCTGGGCTTCTGACAGACCATTGCATCTTTCATCCAGTGCTGCACACATGTTTCTGGATTCTGAGTCATGGGGAAGGCAAAATAATTGTCAAAGGATCTGCGAGAAAAGGTAATTGAACAGCATAAAACAGGAAAGGGGTATCAAAAGATATCCAAGGAATTGAGAATGCCAATCAGCAGTGTTCAAACGCTGATTAAGAAGTGGAAAATGAGGGATTCAGATAGACCAGCAAAGATTTCAGCCACAACTGCCGGGAAAATTGTTCGAGATGCAAAGAAAAATCCACAAATAACTTCAGCTGAAGTACAGGACTCTCTGAAAAATGTTGGTGTGGCTGTTTCAACATGCACAATAAGGAGGCACTTGAAGAAAAATGGGCTGCATGGTTGAGTCGCCAGAAGAAAGCCATTTCTGCGCAAATGTCACAAAGAATCCCGCTTACATTACGCCAAACAGCACAGAGACAAGCCTCAAAACTTTTGGAACAAAGTAATTTGGAGTGATGGCTCTCTTCTGGCGACTCGACCATGCAGCCCATTTTTCTTCAAGTGCCTCCTTATTGTGTATCGTACAACCCTACATGGGACCAGGTTGTGTTGATCTAAAAGCTCTGGGAAAAAAAAGTACATCTGTGTCCTTGGTGAATTGAAACATGTCTCACCTCGACGGTGTCGTGGAGTCCGAACCAGGTGTTTAGATTTTCGCCTTTGATTGATTGATTAAGACTTTTATTAGTAGGTTGCACAGTGAAGTACATATTCCGTACAATTGACCACTAAAGAGTCCAATCAAATGGTAACACCCGAATAAGTTTTTCAACTTGTTTAAGTCGGGGTCCACTTAAATTGATTCATGATACAGATATATACTATCATATATAGTATCATCATAATACAGTCATCACACAAGATAATCATCAGGGTGTATACATTGAATTATTTACATTATTTACAATTCGGATTCGAATGAGCTGAAGAATGATGGAATATTCTCGCAGGCTGTGGATGGACACCAGATTCCCGCCTAAAACCATGCAGACGTGCTGATGGCGGAGTAAGACAAAAACAAATAGTGAGC
Source organism: Nerophis lumbriciformis (assembly GCF_033978685.3). Lineage (NCBI taxonomy): Eukaryota > Metazoa > Chordata > Actinopteri > Syngnathiformes > Syngnathidae > Nerophis > Nerophis lumbriciformis. The sequence goes on along the minus strand of NC_084551.2, from coordinate 60,098,953 downwards.
CTCTGTCATGACGGGGTTTTTGCTTACTGCGGGGTCGTTCTCCCAGGAAGGCAAACGGACGACTCCGGACAGGACTTGCAGGTAGGAACATGATTTAATTTTAAGAAACAATCAACGAGATACAAAACAGAAAGCCTATCGCACGCGGAAGCTAATGCAAAAACTTAGGACATGAAACTATAGACATGAACCTCACAAAACTGTGGCATGAAACAACTAGCATTAACTATGGCATAGAACAAACACGAAACTGTGGCATGAAACCAATAATGACGCCAGCATGACTGACTGGCAAAGGCAGGCTTAAATAGTCCTCTGATTAGAAGCAGGTGCGCGTCCCGAACACCAGAGGCAGGTGAAAATCATAAGTAGCCATGGTAACTAAAACAAACTCAGGTGTCAAACAGGAACTAAAAGAGTCCAAAATCTAACAGAACATAACAAAAACATGATCCGGACCACGGATCATGACATCCTTGCACTCTTTTATTTCTCCACGTTGACTGCATGAATGTTAACACGTTGAAAACGATACAAAATATTCTTCGTTGGATAAAATGACAACGGACGGAGGGTTTACAATAGCAGACGTTAAAAATCCTTCTATACCTCTGCTTCTGGAAAATTCTTGAGCTGCTTTTGGTAGATGTAACAGTGATCGTTCAGCTGAGTCCAGCCTTCAGGACAGCCATGATCTGCCACATATTTGTTATTTTAGGTGGAAAGACAGACATATAAAACAAAGATACCAACATGTTTACACCAGTTAATGGTTGTTACACTCAGTACAGTATATCGCTGATTACATATCATGATTTGACCTAGTTATGGAGCCGTAGACTACGATCCAATGTCAATCCACGTGGGATTGATGGCAACTTTCAATCTTTGAAATTATTTTAGAAAAATCAATCTTGTTGTTGTTAATTAAAAAAAAATATATATATAAAAAAAAAAAAAAAATAAAAAAAAAAAAATAATAATAATAATAATAATAATAATAATAATAATAATAATAATAAAAATAAAAATTAAAAATTAAAAAAAATTAAGGTTAATATATTACACGTGATAAGTGGACGGCCGATCGGAATCAGCAATATAAAACCCTAATCGGAACAAGTCTTTTTAAAATATATAAATAGACAAAATGTACTCCTGTGGAAAGAAAGTTCATAATAGTTATATTCAAGTTCAAAGGATTGATAATTATATATTGGTTGAAAATATCCCAGTGAGAATAGTATATTTTTGACCCTGCTTCCTATGACTACGTTTACACTATAGCAGGTTTTTTAAGTAAAATGTGATTTTTTTTTTTTTATGTGGGAAAAGAGTGGCAATTATGCAAGAATAAAAGTTCAAATAAGGTGAAAAAAGAGCATTATTGCACGAAAATATATTTGTAATTTTACAAAAATTAATTAGTAATAAAATGTGGATTACACCAATAATTAAGTCCATCCATCCATCCATCTTCTTCCGCTTATCCGAGGTCGGCCACTTCGTCCAGCTCCTCCCGGGGGATCCCGAGGGGTTCCCAGGCCAGCCGGGAGACATAGTCTTCCCAACGTGTCCTGGGTCTTCCCCATGGCCTCCTACCGGTCGGACGTGCCCTAAACACCTCCCTAGGGAGGCGTTTGGGTGGCATCCTGAGCAGATGCCTGAACCACCTCATCTGGCTTCTCTCCATGTGGAGGAGCAGCGGCTTTACTTTGAGCTCCTCCTGGATCACAGAGCTTCTCACCCTATCTCTAAGGGAGAGACCTGCCACCCGGCGGAGGAAACTCATTTCGGTTGCTTGTACCCGTGATCTTGTCCTTTCGGTCATAACCCAAAGCTCATGACCATAGGTGAGGATGGGAACGTAGATTGATCGGTATATTGAGAGCTTTGTCTTCCGGCTCAGCTCCTTCTTCACCACAACGGATCGATACAGCGTCCGCATTACTGAAGACGCCGCACCATTCGATCTCACGATCCGCTCTTCCCTCACTCGTGAACAAGACTCCCAGGTACTTGAACTCCTCCACTTGGGGCAAGATCTCCTCCCCAACCCGGAGATGGCACTCCACCCTTTTCCAGGCGAGAACCATGGACTCTGACTTGGAGGTGCTGATTCCCATCCCAGTCGCTTCACACTCGGCTGCGAACCGATCCAGTGAGAGCTGAAGACCCTGGCCAGATGAAGCAAAAAGCAGAGACCTAATCCTGCAGCCACCAAACCGGATCCCCTCAACGCCCTGACTGCGCCTAGAAATTATGTCCATAAAAGTTATGAACAGAATCGGTGACAAAGGGCAGCCTTGGCGGGTCCAACCCTCACTGAAAACGGGTCCGACTTACTGTCGGCAATGCGGACCAAGCTCTGACACTGATCATACAGGGAGCGGACCGCCACAATCAGATTCCCCATACTCGCTGAGCACTCCCCACGGGACTTTCCGGGATACACGGTCGAATGCCTTCTCCAAGTCCACAAAGCACATGTAAACTGGTTGGGCAAATTCCCATGCAGCCTCAAGAACCCTGCCGAGAGTATAGAGCTGGTCCACAGTTCTACGACCAGGACGAAAATCACACTGTTCCTCCTGAATCCGAGGTTAGACTATCCGGCGTAGCCTCCTCTCCAGTACACCTGATTAGACCTTAGCGTTTGTTTGCCTTGGTGCCCTAAAATATGAGCCCTCTTTTAAGGCAACGCTTGCCTTGACCTTAAAAAGTTTAAATATGAGGCCTGGCATTAAAGAGTATGCATGGACACTTGCACTTCACACGTTGGTGTGAAAATAAAAACAAGGAACTGTTTGAGAAATCAGACTAATTGAGTGCATGGAAACGTCGTGAGAGTCGGTTCTATTTGGATCGGTCTTGGATCTAATTGAGCCCCTGATTTGTCCTAATCCGAACTAAAATCGTTTGAATGTAAAGAATTGTGATTGTTCCCCGGCAAATGAACGCGTACAGCTCAGGGCCGATCTCTTCTCCTTCCGTCAGTGACGACCACCATTTCTCCTTTCTATCCTCCCATGGAATCCATTTCACATAATGAAAGATACTCCAATGAAATGGACCCTCAGGAAGAGTGGCTTTCAGCAAGGAGGTGGATGAGGGGCAGAGTAGTGCGGTATCGGTTCTTCAAGGACCACCCCCCGCCCCCACCCATCTCTACCTTGTTACCCCTCCTCTTCCTCCACAATGAGGGGGCTGGCCCACCTTGAAGCGAGGCGTAGTTTCGGATCAATATCATCTTCGTTATTAATATCAAATGTGCATTACTCTGTTCTCTGTCTGGCAGCGGGCCAAGGCGGCAGAAGGGGATGGAGCGGGTCCGCGGCCCCCCACTGACCGACGGACCGCCACTTCCTTTTCTGCCCCCTCCTTAAGCAGCCATTTACCGGGAGCGTAATTTACTTTGGTGAGTTTTTAGGGTATTGTTTTGTCAGGGCCAATCAGGGCTGAGTAACAAATGATCCGGCTGGAGTGGAGGGTGGGATGGGACCCAGACCCCCCCTCCCCTCCCCCTGCCCCACCTCCCTAAGTGACACATGTGGCCAAATTCATTTTTGAAAGTTTCACGTCAATTGCTTTTACCCTTGCTGCTGCCAGCGATGGGAAGCGAAAGGAAGGAGGGATGATGGAGGAGGGTGGGAAGAAACGACGCTAACTGGCATCCCTGCGGTCGAAATTAAACACGACGTCGTCTCTTTGACTACATTTACACGGAGGGCCCAAATGGACCAAATCGGATTTTTCCGAAATCTGATTTTTTCCGGCTGACTGTGTCATGATCCGTGGTCCTGATCATGTTTTGTGTTTTCTGCAGTGTTGGGTTGGTTACTGAAAACCAGTAACTAGTTACAGTTGCTAGTTACTTTATTTCAACAGCAACTCAGTTACTAACTCAGTTACTTACACCAAAAAGTAATGCGTTACTGTGAAAAGTAACTATTTAGTTGCTTCTCTTTTTTCTCCTTTTTTTTAAGGCTCCCATTAATACACAACTTACATTTATCTAAAATACTATTTTCTTTGTGCTCGACAAAAGAAAAGTATTGAGAATGTCTCCATGTTAAGAAACTCGACTTCTGGCTTCACCATGTTGTCTTGTTAGTTGTTATGAGAGTAGCGTATGTGTGTGTGTGTGTGGCCCTTTAAGATATGACAGCATGTGAGGTAAGTGACGTCAGTGAGTGAGTGGGCGAGAGAGGTGAGGGACCGGCGGCGACAGTGAGTGTGCAGGTGCTCTAGCTTGGTGGATGGCTGCGTCCAATAAAGTCACAAAGTTGCAACAAACCGCCGGCCTCACCATTCACCCTCAGCTGTAAAGACCCACTTCCGGGTAAAGTGAAGGTTGTTAGCCCCAAAGTACATAGGCCCTGGAGGAACGTCTCCCCTGCGCCCCTCAACTACGGTCTGGTAGCCCCCCCACACAAAGCCCGCCTCTTCTCTGCACACCTCTTCTTTTCCTTATGACACAGAAGGAAGACACCGCAGCGCTGCAATAAAACACACTCAGATCTTCTATTTTTAGCCGTTACTACATAAAAAATAACGTAAAATAACGCAGTAACGCATCATGTAGTAACGGTAACTGAGTTACTGAATATACAAAATAACACGTTAGATTACTAGTTACCGCTGAAACTAACGGCGTTATAGTAGTCCCAACACTGGTTTTCTGTTTGTTTTGGACTCCTTTAGTTCCTGTTTTTGCACCTCCTGAGTTTACTCACCATAGTTACTTATGATTTTCACCTGCCTCTTGCGTTCGGAACACTCACCTGTTGCTCATCAGAGACTATATTTAAGCCTTTATGCATTTCCGGGAGAAAGACCAGAAGCTGCAGACAAAAACAAAACAAAAGCGATGCGTGCCGATCGCACGGGAAGCTAAGGTAACTTACTTAGCACAGGAATCATAGAACTCGGAAACCAGAATACTCACGTAACTGTTGCGAATGCAAACAATGAAGCCACGACGAGTGACCGGAAAAGGCAGGCTTCAATAGAGTCTCTGATGAGAACGCAAGAGGCAGGTGAAAATCATAAGTAACCATGGTGACGAAATTCAGGAAGTGCACAAATAGGAACTAAAGGAGTCCAAAACAAACAGAAAACACAAAACATGATCCGGACCACGGATCATGACAGACTGTTTTGATTACAAGTACAATGTGATCTTTATCAGACTTCAGTCTAAATGCGCACAGGCCCCAATGTGGCACCAATGTGGCACCAATGTGGCACCAATGTGGCACCAATGTGGCCCCAATGTGGCCCCTTGACGTCACTAGCATGCGCAGTTGGATAAAGTGTAACCAAAGAAAGTTGACCGGATTCCATAAAAGAACAAGGAAGTCGCTATACTACTAATACTTTGCAAAATGTTTTATTCCAGACAATTGAGGGGACCGGTATATAAGCTTGTGATGTGCAGATCGATACTGAAATATCAATACCACCGATACCAGATCTTTATGCTTTGATATAGGCCTAGGTCATTATTTTTTGACTCGGGGGGCCAAATTTAGAGATTTTTTTTTGTCTTGAGGCCAGTACATCCATATATATATATATATATATATATATATATATATATATATATATATATATATATATATATATATATATATATATATATATATATATATATCCCTATATATATATATATATATATAGAAAAATTATAAATATATATATATATATATATATATAAATTAATATATATATATATATATATATATATATATATATATATGGGGACGGCGTGGCGCAGTGGAAGAGTGGCCGTGCGCGACCCGAGAGTCCCTGGTTCAATCCCCACCTAGTACCAACCTCGTCATGTCCGTTGTGTCCTGAGCAAGACACTTCACCCTTGCTCCTGATGGGTGCTGGTAGCGCCTTGCATGGCAGCTCCCTCCATCAGTGTGTGAATGTGTGTGTGAATGGGTAAATGTGGAAGTAGTGTCAAAGCGCTTTGAGTACCTTGAAGGTAGAAAAGCGCTATACAAGTACAACCCATTATCATTTATATATATATATATAAATATATATATATATATATATGTATATATATATATATATATATATAAATATATATATATTTGTATATATATATATATATATATATTTGTATATATATATATATATATACATACACATATATAAATTGTTATTTTTGTATTGTATTATTTTTTATTTTACTATTTTTTATTTTTGTATTTCTTTATCAATGTTTTATTGTTTGGTTTTGTTTTAATTTTGCAAACGTATTACAATTAAAAAAGAAAGAAAAATCACAAGTGTATAAAATCCATAGTCTTTGCACAATACTTTTTTGATTTGGCAGCAATTATGACATTTTGCATATTCCTCTTTGCACAATCCTTTCTGCAGCACCTCTTAAACCAAATCAGGTTGGATTGGATATTGTTGGCTTTCATCCAGGATGTCTCTGTACATTGCTGCATTAATGTTTCCCTCTATCCTAACTAGTCTCCCACTCCCTGCCGCTTTTTTTTTTTTTTTTTTTTTGTCATAAAAAATACAATCATGTGTGCTTATGGACTGTATCCCTGCAGACTGTATTGATATATATTGATATATAATGTAGGAACCAGAAATATTAATAACAGAAAGAAACAACCCTTTTGTGCGAATGAGTATAAATGGGGGAGGGAGATTTTTTGGGTTGGTGCACTAATTGTAAGTGTATCTTGTGTTTTTTATGTTGATTTAATAAAAAAAAAATATATATTTTTTTTATTTATTTTATTTTTTATTCTTTTTATTTCTTGATCCACGGACCTATAATCTGGTGTGCCTTTTGTATGAAAATAGACCTGACTCGACCCGCTCATCGGCAGTGCGTCTTATAATCCGGTGCGCCCCATGGTCTGGAAAATTTGGTACATAAATAATATGCATTCCTTCCATTTTTAAAATAATGCTGTAAAATAACAAAATGTGGAAAAAGTGAAACCCTGTGAATACTTTCCGGATGCACTGTAAGATCTTGCTAAAAAAGAATTGTTCCCGGGTCCCCACAAGGCAAGTTACAGTAAAAATGTGTGTGTGTGTGTGTGTGTGTGTTTGTGTGTAATACAGTATGTCCTACTAAAGTCTCACGAGGACTCCCTGACTATATATATAATAAATGTATATGTCTCTACAAATATAAAACTATATGACATCCATGCTTTCTCTCTCTCATGAGCCCCAGTGCCACTAATGAATACTCAGGAGTATTCTTTGTCTTTTCATCCCCTTGAGTACATCACATTTGTGGGACACTGGGCGCCCCCCTTTTTTTCACCGCCCCCCCTCCCAAACACACCCCTCCTCCTCGCCCACAATGGCCACACAAAGGGCCGATGAGAGGTCCCAGCATAAGACGACATGAATATTTCACTTCTGATCAAATATTTATTTGGGGCTGTTTGTATGTCCTCCATCAGTCTTCATGTCAGTTCATTGTATACACCGTATATTCCGGACCATAGGGCGCACCGGATTATAAAGCGCACTGCAGATGAGCGGTCTATTTTCATACATAAGGCGCACCGGATTATAAGGCGCATTAAAGTGGTCGTATTTGTCACGACGAGGGGATTTTCGCGGCTTACTGCGAGGTTTGTTCTCCCAGGATGCAAACAGACTATTCTGGACAGGACTTGTAGGTAGGAACATATTTATTAATTAATTAATCCTACACATAACAGAAGACAGGAACTAAAACAAAAGGAAAGCGTGCCGTTCGCACGAGAGGCTAAAGAACAAACAAAAAATTAACGCAGGAAACATAGAGGCTAACACTTAGCATGAACTATGGACATATAACAAACAAGATTTACTGTGGCATGAAACAACTAGCAGAGCTATGGCATAGCACAACATAAACTGTGGCATGACACAAGCAATGACGCCAGGACGACTGACTGGCAAAGACAGGCTTAAATAATGGTCTCTTGATTAGAGCAGGTGCGTGTCCCGAACACCAGAAGCAGGTGAAACCAACAAGTCGCCATGGCAACAAAAACAAACAAGGGTGCACAAAAACAGGAACTTTTGGAGTCTAAAACTAACAGAACATAACAAAAACATGATCCGGACCATGGATCATGACAGTATTTGGATTGTTCTCTAAATGTAAAACTTCCGTGTGGTCTACATAACATGTAATGGTGGTTCTTTGGGCAAAATCAGAATCAGAATCAGAATCAGCTTTATTGTCATTACGCAAGGTAACGAGATTGAGATGTTGCATAGATTATGTTTTACAGATAATCTTCAAGTTGCTTTGTCAGGTTCAAACACTAAAGACATTTATTAAACAGACAAAAAGCAAGGAATCATGCAGAGACAGAGTTCCATTTGGCTCAATGAGGAGAGACGTATTGGGCTGTACACTCAGTTACAGTTCCAACCTACGCCCTAAGGCACAGCCCCACGTGCTCCTCTATTTATTTGGGAGGTCCCTGGTTACATCACTGAGGCTGCTTCTGAAGGAAGGGGGGGTAATTTCAGCAGCCCCAGTTAGACACAATATATGATTTTTCAGAAATGGAAATGTGCTGACACTCGTGATATCGCCCTGTCTCTGCTTTGTCTGCGTCAAGGTACTCGATGTTCTCCCCTGGACACAAACACCGATACGAGACGACTCGCGATCCAATATTGCAAGTTGTCCCTTTGCACGGATAGAAAAGTACAACTTTAGCACAATTGATAATAACTATAGCGAGTTGTGTGATGACTTACACATAATTATTCTAACACGCTTTCTGACAGTCGCTTGTGGGCGGTCTTATTTACGTGGCTCCCCTTCGACAGCGTCTTCTCCCCGTCATCTTTGTTGTAGCGGTGTAGCGTGCAAGGACGGGAGTGGAAGAAGTGTCAAAAGATGGCGCTAACTGTTTTAATGACATTCAGACGTTACTTCAATCAATAACGGAGCAGCATCTCCTCATCCGTGGCTCACTAGTGCAACAACAACGACCGGAAATGTGTCCCGTGAAAAACCGTCCGACCGGAACTCTCTAATACCTAAAGTTTCTTGAGTGAATAATGTAAACCCACTACACCGGTATGTTTTAGCGCCTCCATAGCGAGATATACGTTATAACTTTACACTACTTTATATTAGAAATGCCCCATAACAAGAAGCTTATTGACTACGGAGTCGGCATGGACTACAATGGCGGCAAATTTTCAGGATGTATGCAGATCCCAAAAACAGATCAGTAGGTACCAGAAGGTAAGAAAAGTTGGCTTTGCATAATATTGCAAAATGCCAGATAATTGCTGCTAATAGTTGCCATTTTGCTGTCCTTATACACACACCATAATAATACTCGTACTTCTGACTATGGTAGCCGTAATGCGCCGACAATCCATCAAGTCTTACTAAAACATTTTGAAATATTTGTGAGCGCCGTGTGTAATGTTCTTTATTCTCAATGGAACATTTAAAATTTTTGTGTTGTTTACTAGCATCATATTGCAGTCTGCACGTATCTCTTATGTGTGACTGCCATCTACTGGTCACACTTATCATTACACCATTCAAGGTCGGTAAGCACAACCAGAATTATTCCGTACATTAGGCACATAAGGCGCACCGTCGATTTTTGAGAACATGATAGGATTTCAAGTGCGCCTTATAGTCCGAAAAATACGGTAATTCACGTCGGGTTCGTCATTGATGACGTCCTTGCTAATTCAGAAGCGAGATTTCAGCTACGGGATTTGTGGCGCTATCCGTATCTGTGGATTTTAATTGTTGTTTCTGCGCACGTTACCACAGATGTGCGCGAGTCCGTTGCCGCGGGTCTCGATGTGTGAACAGCGGGGTGGTGGTCTGACATCTGCTCCAACAAAAGTGACATCTCCTCCCCAACCACTTGGCCTCTGACGCAGATCACTTCTCGCCCCATATTGATGCCGAGCAGCGGGAGCCAGCTTCTGGGTGCCATTGTTGGGAGGGTGCTAATTTATGCTTCTTTCAGGGTGCCCGACACCAAACATTCTGGCATGTGTGTAAGCACTCGAGGTGCACTTTTTTTTCACCCCCCTCAGTCAAAAGGAGTTAAAAAGGGCGGGGGTTTGAGGGGGAGGTTAAAAAAAATAAATAACAAGACACTCAGGTCAGGGTGAGATAGCCGGAGGCAACTGAAAAGCGGTGCATGTTAAAGTTAACACAACAGAGTATTTTTACCTCCAGCACTGCAATGTGGGGGCTCTTCCGGGATTGCAAAACTTTGTAAGAGCAAATAAAGTCATGTTAAGATGCTTTTTACTAGGGCTGTGAATCTTTGGGCGCCACACGATTCCATTCCATTCTTGGTGGTAACAATTTTGTTGTTGTTATTTATTGAGTATGTCATAGTCAGTTCCATATCATACATGTAGTACATAATATACATACAGATCTCCAGAGAACAGTCTTGTGCTCAATGGCAATAATATTACTAAACTACAATATTATATCTTACAAAAAAAATAAAAAAACATTTAATTTAAAAAAGAAAATGTAATTAAACATATCTCAAAAGGGTAATGGGAAGAAGTAGAAACTTTTTGAATCACTCCTTTTTTACATCGGGGGTTAAACCACCTGCTCCCCTCACCTCCCAGGGGGTGATTTTGCCACACCTAGCGTGTGTGTGACAATAATTGGTACTTTAACTTTATATATATATATATATATATATATATATATATATATATATATATATATATATATATATATATATATATATATATATATATGTACATACATAAAGCACTTTAACTTTATATATGTACATACATATATATATATATATATATATATATGTACATACATAAAGTACTTTAACTTTATATATGTACATATATATATATATATATATATATATATATATATATACATATGTATATGTACATATATAAAATTAAAGTATATATATATATATATATATATATATATATATATATATATATATATATATATATATATATATATATATGTATATATGCACATATATGAAGTTAAAGTACCAATGATATATATATATATATATATATATATATATATATATATATATATATATATATATTATAAATAACAATTTGATAATAATCTTTGATTAACACATGCTTTCATATCCTGTTAAACTGCAAGTTTAGTACGTACTGTAAATAACTGTAAGATTACTAATTCAGTGTTAATATTTGAGTGGGGCCCGGGCCCCGAGGTCAAAAAAGGTAAAGAAACTTTCACTGTATCACACAGAAGCTCAAACTCACACAGCAGGACAACAGGGAATAATCGGGAATATTTTTTCATACAATTTAATTTGATGGTAAAAAGTAACATAATAACTGATTTACTCTTTTATCAAGAGGGATCACTATTCAGACACTGGACTCCTTTTTCAATTCCATTGTCCAAAAGAGTTTGCATGTTTCTTAATCACCCAAACCTAACATTGTGCATTACTTCTTTAGAAAGCAAACTTTGTTGCGACCGAATCAGCAGCGCCTCTGCTGGTTGCAGCCGAGTACTGCACTCCATTACAATTATTCCAAAACGCATTTTAATCAAACCATTGAGCACGTTCTTTACCTCAGTAGAAGCATTTAAGTCCCATCTTAAAACTCATTTGTATACTCTAGCCTTTAAATAGACCCCCCTTTTAGACCAGTTGATCTGCCGTTTCTTTTCTTTTCTCCTCTGCCCCCCTCTCCCTTGTGGAGGGCGGGGGGAGGGGCACAGGTCCAGTGGCCATGGATGAAGTGCTGGCTGTCCAGAGTCGGGATCCGGGGTGGACCACTCGCCTGTGCATCGGTTGGGGACATCTCGGCGCTGCTGACACGTCTCCGCTCGGGATGGTCTCATACTGGCCCTACTGTGGACTGGACTCTCACCATGATGTTAGATCCACTATGGACTGGACTCTCACCATTATGTTAGATCCACTATGGACTGGACTTTCACAATATTATGCTAGAGTCTAGCATAATATTGTGAAAGTGAACGTGTCACTCTCCTGACGCACTGTAACGAGGCGGGTTGAGACCATCGCTGGAAACTTGAAGCTTCAGCTCCGACTTTGACTCTTTTTTCGCTGGCTTTGGATGATAGCTGCGATGTACGTAACACCGCCCAGCTGCTCATCTTCTTACGTGGGATAACTGCAGGCTTTCAAATCACGGAGGAGCTGTCAGCCATGCAGTCAATTAAAGAGACAACCACAGGTAATGACTTGTTCACATAGGTAAATCCGTGTTTGGACATGTTAGGACTGAAATGGGACAAGCTGGCAGGTGTGTCCAAATCTGACGGGGAACAAATGTTGGACTTTTAAAGAGGATGCAGGATAAAGTGACATATACATGTATTATACATCAGGAAGTGTTGTGGAAGACAGTGTTAAAAATAAAACCATCAAAAGCAATCTGCTTTTGTATTTAGGTTCAATGAAACTATAATTATTATTATTATTTATCTTACGGTATATCAAAAATAATTTGAGCAACATTTAATTGAAAAATTGTCGGTGTGGCCCTCCAGCAGTGCTCAGTAGAGATGCGCGGTTTGCGGGCACAACCGCGGAGTCCGCGGATTATCCGCGGATCGGGCGGATGAAATTTAAAAAAATTAGATTTTATCCGCGGGTCGGGTCGGGTCGGGCGGTTGAAATAAAAAAAAATTAGATTTTAAATAGATTCAGGCGGGTGGCAGTTAAACCAATTCGGAAATATATATACATAGTTAAATGTTGTTACCCACATATGAAAAACGAGCAGGCACCTGCTGCATATGCCACAACAGAAGAAAAAAAAAAAAAGAGATGGACACTTTTACAGAGCGGAGAAGGGACGCCTCGCCGGGGTCCGGGACCGAGGCCCCTTCCCCCCGAGAGGGCCCCACCGGGAGCCGTAGCTGAGGCGATCCGCGAGAAGGGCCCGACGCACGTCCAGGGTCACCACCGCGCCCACCGCACCGACACCCCGCCTCGTCCGCCTTCGCCGCGGCCGGCGTCACGCGCAGCAGGTAAGCAGCTTACCTGCCCGCCACCCCCGTGGCCGGGGGCTCGTAACAGGGGTCACTCCGCGCGCTCCGCCCGCGCAGCTTACCTGCCCGCCACCCCTGTTGCCGGGGGCGCGTAACAGGGGTCACTCCGCGCGCAGTGCGCTCACGAAAGGGGTGGGGCTCACCCTGGTTGGTATAGACAGCAGGACGGTGGCCATGGAATTTGGAACCCGCTAAGGAGTGTGTAACAACCCACCTGCCGAATCAACTAGCCCTGAAAATGGATGGCGCTGGAGTGTCGGGCCCATACCCGGCCGTCGCCGGCAGCGAGACGCGCTTGGAGGTGCGCTCAGCGCAGCTCCCATATGATTGCGCACTGGTGTGCGTCTGGGTCGTGACAGCGTGGCACGCGAATGTCTGTGCTGCATTGGATCAGTCGCCTTTCTTTAACAGGCAAAAGCTTTATAACCTCACTAATGCCTTGCATCGTCTATATTAGATATATAACAACGGGCGGGTGCGGGCGGATGCGGTTCTGATCAAATGTTAGTTCGGGTGGATGGCGGATGGTTGACGACTTTCTGATGCGGTTGCGGATTAAATAATTGCCTATCCGTGCATCTCTAGTGCTCAGGTTGCTCATGCAAAATTAATTGCCCACTCGACGTCCATTGCATCCGGTCTCCCCTAGAGGGGGGGAGGTCACCCACATCTGCGGTCCTCTCCAAGGTTTCTCATAATCATTCACATCGACGTCCCACTGGGTTGTGAGTTTTTCCTTGCCCTTATGTGGGCTCTGAACCGAGGATATCCTTGTGGCTTGTGCAGCCCTTTGAGACACTTGTGATTTAGGGCTATATAAATAAACATTGATTGAAATAAAAATTGAATATCCGAAGCTCCTGGCTTCCCGGAACTCACCTCTCGCCGCGTCTCCGATTACAATGCGAGCCCAAGTGGAACAGTTAGGTTTGACAGCTCTAAAATAAAAAAAATAAAAAGCTCCTCTGTGGCACCCGAGCGTTTATGGAGGTGAGAGCGGATGGCAGGTGGTTGCTGTCACGCCATGTTGTGCTGTTTGACATGAGAGTAACGTGTCAATCAATGGCTTCCATCACGCTCCTCCTGTGGGGGCCCCGCGCTATCGATTTCTGAGCGTGTTAAGAGTGCCAGGGGGTGTTTGCACCGACACACACACACACACACACACACACACACACACACACACACACACACACACACACACACACACACACACACACACCTCTCACATTGACAGAGGGATAAAAAAACTAAACAACAACATACCCACTAGACAATAGTTAAGACAATTAAGTAGAAAGTCTCTGATCAAAAGATGCCGTGAGGACTTTCTAGACTCACAGACGACGAGCCAGGCTTTAGTCTGATCCCATTTTCTCTACAAGGACTTTTTGCTTTCTACTTTATTGTCTTAATGACTTGCTTATCTGCTTTAATTCATGCCAGCCGCCCTCTCCTTTTTCAACAAGCCTCTTGAAGCCGTCCGCCGCGCTTTTTTGCGAGGTTCAAGAAGTCCGCCGCCTCTCATTAACCCGCTAAGGACGACTCATTAACAAGTCATTAAATCATATCTGCCGAGAAATCTGCATTACGGTAGCTATGCTCTCCAGACAATGATTAGCGTGTGCAACAAACAGCCTGTTTTTGTTTTATGTTTTGTCTTTGTCCAACTGGATCTCCCCTATTATGCAAAGGTTACTTTCAATGGTCTTCTAACAGTCAATGTGTTTGCTGGACGTAATTCAAAGCAATAATTTCCAGATTAAATGATTAAAGGGGAACATTATCACAATTTCAGATTGGTTAAAACCATTAAAAATCAGTTCCCAGTGGCTTATTATAATTTTCGAAGTTTTTTTCAAAATTTTACCCATCACGCAATATCCCTAAAAAAAGCTTCAAAGTGCCTGATTTTAACCATCGTTATAAACACCCGTCCATTTTCCTGTGACGTCACATAGTGAAGCCAACACAAACAAACATGGCGGAAAGAACAGCAAGCTATAGCGACATTAGCTCGGATTCAGACTAGGATTTCAGCGGTTTAAGCGATTCAACAGATTACGCATGTATTGAAACCATACTTGCCAACCTTGAGACCTCCAATTTTGGGAGGTGGGGGGTGGGGGGCGTGGTCGGGGGTGGGGAGGGGGGTGTGGTTGGGGGCGTGGTTAAGATATATATATATATATATATATATAAGAAATACTTGACTTTCAGTGAATTCTAGCCATATATATTTTTTTTTTATTATATATATATAAATAACAAAAATAAATACTTGAATTTCAGTGTTCATTTATTTACACATACACACACATAACACTCATCTACTCATTGTTGAGTTAAGGGTTGAATTGTCCATCCTTGTTCTATTTTCTGTCACTATTTCAGAACACACACATTATACAAATATACATTATAAAATCAATAAGAAAACGGGAGCCCTAATTTGGGAGTCTGAATTAGGATCAGAAGTTCCTATATAAACATTGCGCACTCACATCAACTTTTTGTATTGATTACTGCAGCTGTGCACTGGATTCATTCACAAATACAAACTACAACTCACAAACACTTTAGAGTTAGGCTCCACCATCAGAATGTGTACTTAAACTTATAAAGATCACATGGATATTATTCAGTGAGTTGATTCACCAAAACTAACCTGTTATACAGGAGGAAAAAGCCCACAGGACCTTTCAATTGTTCACAGACTGGTCGCGCTCATCAGAATGACAAGACACTTCCGGTCTGCAGGTGATAGCATTCAATTGGGAAGAAACGCACTACTACCCCCTACTGACCAATGTGAATACTGATAAATGTGTAATGACAGCTCCAAAAACGAATTCAAACCACAAAATAAAATAAATAAATCAACACAAAAATGTGACACATTATGGGTGGGTCACATATGCATGTACAGTAGATGGCAGTATTGTCCTGTTTAAAAGTGTCACAACATTGCTGTTTACGGCAGACGAACTGCTTTACGGGAGACGAAAACTTGACTGCTGTTGTTGTGTGTTGTTGCCGCGATGGGAGGACGTTAATGAAACTGCCTAACAATAAACCCACATAAAAAACCAAGAACTCGCCCTTGATCATTAGCTGTTTATATGGTGGGAAAGCGGACGTGAGAACAGGCTGTCAACACGTCACTCAGGTCCGCATGGAGCTGGAGGGGGCGTGGCCTCCAGCTCCGCCTGAATTTCGGGATATTTTCGGGAGAAAATTTGTCCCGGGAGGTTTTTCGCGCTGAATTTAGGGAGTCTCCCAGAAAATCCGGGAGGGTTGGCAAGTATGATTGAAATGGATGGTTGTAGTGTGGAGGCAGGTAGCGAAAACGAAATTGAAGATGAAACTGAAGCTATTGAGCCATATCGGTTTGAACTGTATGCAAGCGAAACCGACGAAAACGACACGACAGCCAGCGACACGGGAGAAAGCGAGGACGAATTCGGCGATCGCCTTCTAACCAACGATTGGTATGTGTTTGTTTGGCATTAAAGGAAACTAACAACTATGAACTAGGTTTACAGCATATGAAATACATTTGGTAACAACATGCACTTTGAGAGTGCAGACAGCCCAATTTTCATCAATTAATATATTCTGTAGACATACCCTCATGTCAGCAGGCCAGGGAAGCTAGGGTCGATATTCTTCTCTTGACGGTGTGAGCCAAGACATCCAGGGGGTTTAGCTCGCTCGTCTGCGGGAACAAACTGCCGCCATTGCTTGCCGTGCTAGCGAGGTCCTTTGTCCCTGAATTGCTCACACACTCCGGCAGATTCAATGGGGGTCTGGCGGCAGATTTATTTGACTTTATGGTTGGAAATGCATCTGCTTTGAGTGTCGCAGGATATCCACACATTCTTGCCATCTCTGTCGTAGCATAGCTTTCGTCGGTAAAGTGTGCGGAACAAACGTCCAATTTCTTGCCACTTTCGCATCTTTGGGCCACTGGTGCAACTTGAATCCGTCCCCGTTCGTGTTGTTACACCCTCCGACAACACACCGACGAGGCATGATGTCTCCAAGGTACGGAAAACAGTCGAAAAAACGGAAAATAACAGAGCTGATTTGACTCGGTGTTTGAGAAAATGGCGGATTGCTTCCCGATGCGACGTCACGTTGTGATGTCATCGCTCCGAGAGCGAATATTAGAAAGGCGTTTAATTCGCCAAAATTCACCCATTTAGAGTTCGGAAATCGGTTAAAAAAATATATGGTCTTTTTTCTGCAACATCAAGGTATATATTGACGCTTACATAGGTCTGGTGATAATGTTCCCCTTTAATCTAATCCAAAACCCCAATTATCCATCCATCCATTTTCTACCGCTTATTCCCTTGGAGGTCACGGAGGGGGCGCTGGAGCCTATCTCAGCTACAATCGGGCGGAAGGCGGGGTATACCCTGGACAAGTCGCCGCCTCATCGCAGGGCCAACACAGATAGACAGACAACATTCACACTCACATTCATTTATTTACAGAAAAAAAATAATACTAATAGTTTTTCTTGCAGAAAACAATGTGAATTGCATATACCGTATTTTACCGACTAAAATCCTTTCATTTTCTCAAAAATCGGCAGTGTGCCTAATGTACGGAATAAATCTGGTTTTGCTTACCGACCTCAATCAATAAATCAATCAAAGTTTACTTATATAGCCCTAAATCACGAGTGTCTCAAAAGGCTGCACAAGCCACAACGACATCCTCGGTTCAGATCCCACATCAGGGCAAGAAAAAACTCAACCCAATGGGATGACAATGAGAAACCTTGGAGGGGACCGCATAATCGTGAGAGTCCAGTCCAAAGTGGATCTAACATACTAGTGAGAGTCCAGTTCATAGTGGATCTAACATAATAGTGAGAGAGTCCAGTCCATAGCGGATCTGACATAATAGTGAGAGAGTCCAGTCCATAGCGGATCTGACATAATAGTGAGAGAGTCCAGTCCATAGTGGATCTAACATAATAGTGAGAGTCCAGTTCATAGTGGATCTAACATAATAGTGTGAAAGTCCAGTCCATAGTGGATCTAACATAATAGTGTGAGAGTCCAGTCCATAGTGGATCTAACATAATAGTGTGAGAGTCCAGTCCATAGTGGATCTAACATAATAGTGTGAGAGTCCAGTCCATAGTGGATCTAACATAATAGTGAGAGTCCAGTCCATAGTGGATCTAACATAATAGTGTGAGAGTCCAGTCCATAGTGGATCTAGCATAATAGTGTGAGAGTTCAGTCCATAGTGGATCTAACATAATAGTGAGAGTCCAGTTCATAGTGGATCTAACATAACAGTGAGAGTCCAGTCCATAGTGGATCTAACATAATAGTGAGAGTCCAGTCCATAATGGATATAACATAATAGTGAGAGAGTCCAGTCCATAGTGGATCTAACATAATAATGAGAGTCCAGTCCATAGTGGGGCCAGCAGGAGATCATCCCGAGTGGAGACAGGTCAGCAGCGCAGAGACGTCCCCAGCTGATGCCCAGATGAGTGGTCCACCCTGGGTCCCGACTTTTGACAGCTAGCGTCTCATCAAAAGGATTTTATGTGCGCCTTATAGTCCGGAAAATACGATACTCTCATTGGCTCCGTTGTTAGCCGACCTTTGCTTTCTTTTATTTACAAATTAGAACGCATTAACAGAAGAAAAACATGTGTGTTCTTGAGACTGATGGACAACATTCCAAAAAAGTGAAGTTCCCCTTTGAGATTGTTAAAAAAAACATTTAAAATAGACATGATAAGGTACTTTCATAAGGGCGTGTTTATAACAGCAGCTGCACAGATTATTATTATTTGTAAATAGGTGTGAGACGTGTTTGTGTCCTTTAGCTGCGACTCACCGAAAATGACGGCCTGTTCAGTCGTTGTTCAAAGAACGCTTTCTCCTTTTTTCAAGACGTGGCCTGAAGAACGTTTGCAACGTGTACAAACAATCCGCCCGGATGCGGCGGTGACCGTGTGATCTTCCGGCGTGCCTCCGCCTCATGTCACGCCGCACTTAGCATACCGTTGATGCCGTAATCCCCCCGTGCGCGTCGACTCGCCGGATACGGCGATGTGGAGTTAACAAGAAGTGGAGCAGTGAAGTCGGGTCATGCATATTGTTATGCCGCGTCTACTTTTATCTCCATCGGCCTTTTTTACTTATTATCCTTTATTTCCCTCCCCCTGCATGCCGGTGCCCAGGTGGAGAGAGGGTGCCGGTGATGGTGGTGGTGGTGGTGGTGCGGCGGGGGGGAAATCAATAGTGAAGCCGTTTGAAGTTTTCTGAAAGACTTCCCAGGGAAAAGGCGCTCTTGTCAGGGTGATAGATAAAGCCGGAGCCTCAGTCAGCCCCCCTGAAGGATGCGGGGCCGGAGAAGACGAGAGCGCCTCACCTTTTTTTAAGTGTGGGGGGGAGGTGGGGGCCTAATAATAAAACACCATGAATAAAACATGGCGGCTGAAACCGCGCACTGCATTAGCGGCTGCCGTCCGGTTATAAATGATACCGGTGGCCCCGACGCCATTTGGGTAAAAGCCCGCAGCCTCGCTTTAAAAAGAGCGGCCGGGGCGAGATGGATTGATACGTGCGCCGGATCTATTTATTCTTCTGTTACGCCGCTTGAGGAAGAATGAGGAGGAATTAGTACTTTTTAGTGCTGCATGGTGATTCATCACTCCTTTGTGGTCTAGCTGGCGACCAGTGACCTTAAAGCAACAATATTCTCCTTAATGTCATTTTTGTACTTCCAGAACTACACTATATTGCCAAAAGCATTTGGCCACCCTTCCAAATGATGAGAATCAGGTGTCCTATTCACTTAGCCCGGTGTATAAAATCAAGCATTTAGGCATGGAGACTGTTAGAATAATTATGTGTAAGTTATCGCAAAAGTTTCCGTTTTCGGAAACTTCCGGCGAGCAGACAGATGCTGTCTTTGTTGCCCCAAGCCAAAGGCTTGGAAAATTCCACTGTGTACGATGGGAAGAGACGGGAGGGGTTATCTATTGTCATCCAAGACCTGCCCAAGCTCGATCCAGGAGGCATATTTTTGTTTTGTGTTAATGTGACCGAAAACAATGGCTGTTTACATACGCCCCATTCCTTTAGAAATAGCTGTTGTTATGCAAACAGAAGAAAGTCCAAATAAAAAGAGGTGGCGTACAATCTTTCGCCAGAGCGTGGGTGACACTGTAAGAGGTTACAGGTTGACACGTTTCTCCTCAATTGAGCCAAATTGAATCATGTCTTTGTTTATTTCCTTGCTTCTTGTCTGTTTCAATAGATAGTGTCTGAACCTGACAGAGACTGTTTCTACAAACATTTTGTCAAAGAATGGGCCGCTCTCAGTGATTTCCAGCGTGGAACTGTCATAGGATGCCACCTGTGATACAAATCCAGTCGTGAAATTTCCTCGCTCCTAAATATTCCAAAGTCAACTTTATTAATAACAAAAGTGAAGAGTTTGGGAACAACAGCAACTCAGCCACCAAGTGGTAGGCCACGTAAACTGACAGAGAGGGTTCAGCGGATGCTGAAGCGCATAGTGCAAAGACTTTCTGCACAGTCAGTTGCTACAGAGCTGCAAACTTCATGTGACCTTCCAATTAGCCCACGTACAGTACGCAGAGAATGGAATGGGGTGAATTTGACAGGGCGGTTTCTGGTTGTTCCATCTCCATCGTTGGGGTCCCTGCGAGTGGGGTGGGTGGTTCCCGTGGCCCTGTGCTGGGTGGTCCTGCGACGGCCGACTTGGGTGGGGTGGCCTGGGGCGGCCCGTGCTGTGCTCTCCGGGGGTGGGGGCCCGGTTGCTGGTGGGGCGGGGGCGGTCCTCCCGTCTGGTTGAGGGAAGTCTCTGAGCCCCTCGGGCGGGGCGTCCCGCCTTTCTGCCCATGCGGGGTGTGGTCTCTCGCTGGCTTGAGGGCTGGCTGTCCCCTGCTTCTCCCGTGCCTTGTTCTTTGCCGGGCGCGTCTGTCTGCGGCCTGCTGCTGGCTGGGCTCTGGAGTTCCTGTCGCTGGCCGGCCTGGCTGCGTGGGGCCGGTGGTCCCTTGTTCCATGGGCGCCACACGTGTTGTTTGTGGGTTGGGCTCTCTGGGTGGCTGGGGCCGTACTCTGGCTCCCACACACACTGGGAGTCAAATATATTGTACATACAAATACACAAATACTCACATACACACCGTCATTCATACATACATATATAGGTACCTACGCTCCCACATACATAGGATAGGATAGGACAGGTCTTTATTGTCATTGCAACAAGTACAACAAAATTATGTTTTCAGCACAGACCCGTTCAAGATTAGACAAACAAACAGTGTACATGGTTACAGAACTGGAACTCTGATTGGTCGCCACGAGTTGCCCCGTAAAAGGTGGGAAAAAGGTAAAACGCTAGGGAAGAAGATGAGTAAAAAAGTACAATCTAGACAGAGCTCCAAAGGGGTCCTAGTCTGGAGTAGGAAAAAAAACCTCCTTGCCATGCACACATAAACATGTTATATTTAATCACGACAACTCGCAACAGAGGGGGGGAGTTGGGACCCTGGAGGTCGACTGCTGCTATGAAGCGCTGCCAGCCGTCCATCACCCCGAAGGGGAATCAAGCGGTGGTGAAGGTGTGGGATGGGGGAGGGGTGTGTGTGTGTATATGCCCATTGTCTTGGGTGTGTTGATGTAGTGTCCATAGGCCTGGGGCCGTTCTGCATGCAAGCAAAAGTTTGAATCCAGGTGTCGTTGAGGACACCTGGAGTACAAATACAGTACATACCTCCATACTCAAAATTCGTACATCAACAATATGAAAAAAAAAATACAAAAAATGGGAGAGGCGTTTGAAGGGGGGGGACCGGTACTTTTTAGAAGTGGTATAGTACCGAATATGATTCATTAGTATCGAGGTACTATACTAGTACCGGTATACCGGACAACCCTACGACATACAAAGCTTCACACTGGTTTCTTGTAGGTCTTGTGTACATTTAGTGTCCTGTCATAGCAGGCAGATTTAACTCTTTCTTGACTGGCAGAGCAGGGAAGGAATGAAATAGTCGGCTTGGACACGATCATGATTGACTCCTTCCTTATTTCGCAGTTTAAGCTCTTCTCGGCCGTGTCGGGACCGTGGCAAAGTGCAAAACCATCCGTGGCAAGGTTGCACAAATTCATCATTCATCAGCAGCACACAAAGCCCGGCTGGCGGCGCGCTCTCCTCGGCCAGAAGGCTATAAAGCGCCTCGCACCGAGATAAATCTCCCGGCTCCGTTGACCTGACCTCGTTTGTTCGGCCCTGACCGTTCCTTACCCTGTGGCTCGTGGGCCACAGCCGGTGGACCGCGCAGAGCTCTCCCGGCCTCGGGCTACAGCGGGGTCAAGTGGCCTGTCGCTGGGGTCAGCGGCTTTTAATAACCTTCCCCTCCAGGCCCGCCGGTCCAACACTTGACCTCGGCTATGACCGGCCAGAGCGGGTCGGAGAGAGAGGTCAAGACTTTTCCACCTCTGGTTCCTGCGGCCGTACAGGTGTCACAACCTCACAGGGCCCCCGCTATAGGTTAAAGGTCACATGGCTGTAATGTAAAGCCATAGTTGAAAAGTAGATACTGGACTTTCACTAATTCCACTTTATATGTCCCTTTGTTAGACTTTTTGATATATTTTGTGTGCTTTTACAACCTCTGGAAGTTATGGGATCGCCAGACTTGGAGGATGTTCATTCAGTTTTTTGTTTTTGTCGAAAAAAACAGATAACAGACATGACACCAAACTGTGGTAATTTCTAAATTATAATATAAATTGTGGTAGTCAAAAAAAAAAAGAGTAAAAAAATTGGAATTACTCAATTATTATATCTAAAAAAATTTAAAAAAAAAAATTAATTAAAAAAGAACAATTTCCCATGTAGCTCAATAATGTAATAATGTTTGTCTAAATCTAAATTCTGAGGGAAAAATTGGATTAACCCTGTGAATTTACATTTCCAAATCTAATATCTGCATCAGATTAAATCTGTTTGTTAGTTAATAATAATAATAATAATAATAGATTTTATTTGTAAAAAGGCCCTGCGATGAGGTGGCGACTTGTCCAGGGTGTACCCCGCCTTCTGCCCGATTGTAGCTGAGATAGGCTCCAGCGCCCCCCGCGACCCCAAAGGGAATAAGCGGTAGAAAATGGATGGATGGATGGATGGATATTTGTAAAAAACACTTTACATTGAGCAAACAACCTCAAAGTGCTAAAGTGTATTAAAAAAAAAAAAAAGATAATATAAATAAATAAAAATAAAAACTATCCATCCATCCCATCCATCCATTTTCTACCGCTTATTCCCTTTGGGGTCGCGGGGGGCGCTGGAGCCTATCTCAGCTACAATCGGGCGGAAGGCGGGGTACACCCTGGACAAGTCGCCACCTCATCGCAGGGCCAACACAGATAGACAGACAACATTCACACTCACATCCACACACTAGGGCCAATTTAGTGTTGCCAATCAACTTATCCCCAGGTGCATGTCTTTGGAAAAACTAGAACAGCCTAATAGCTAGAACTAGTATGCATATATCTAAAAAATAAAAAAAGGCTTTTTTAAAAAGAAGGGTTTTTAAGCCTTTTTTAAAAGCATCCACAGTCTGTGGTGCCCTCAGGTGGTCAGGGAGAGCGTTCCACAGACTGGGAGCAGCGGAGCAGAAAGCCCGGTCTCATTTTGAAAAATTAATTAATCGTATCATTTTTCTTTCAATAAAAAATGAAAACGGGTCCCACAGACCCGAACACCACCCAAGGGTTAATACGCTTTATAATCCGGTGCGCCTTTTGTATGAAAATAGACCTGACTAGACCGGCTCATCGGCAGTGCGCCTTATACTCCGGTGCGCCCTATGGTCCGTAGAATACGGTAGTTGAATTTTTCAGAACGTGCTCAACAAGTTACATTAAGAAACAACATGTTTACACTTGCACAAACCCGAAAAATAGTAGGAGTAGGCGGAGCTTATTTAGAACTGATGTGTAACTGGTAACATGTTTCAAAAATTATCTCAACGTGAAAAAAATCTTAGGAAAATCCAAAAGGAAGTTGTTGATTGATGTATGATAAGCATGTAAGGAACAATGTTGAAATTGTGTCCATGTGACGTCACCACAGCAAAGTGCATTCCACACGAGTGCTGGAGGTTAAAATCCAACAATAAAGTCAAACTCCGGTAGGTAAGTGTTTTCAGTATGAGATCATCGCCAGGCTCCTGCCATTGATCGCCATTAAAGCTTCCACTCCCGCGTCCGCGCCGGCTCAAATTTATGGTGACATTAGAAGCGCTTCTATAAACAAGCGTGACAGTGAGAGGTGAGACAATGATGTGTTGTGTGTCGGCTTTTTTTCAGCCACTCCTGCGCGCGACTAATTAATTGTTACTTTAAAGGCAAAAAGCTTCCGTCCGCAGTTGTTGTTTCTATTTTTATTTGTTTGTTTTTGTTACGACACGTTTACGCAAGACCTGTACAACATTATGTAGTTGGATTGCCCTGACCTACAGTAAATAACAAAAGTAACAATATATGCACCTAAGGTTGTCTTCATACCAATATGTTGCTACCAGGACCAAAGTGAATTTTCTAAATAAAGGGGACAAGAAAATATTTCTTTATTGGCTTTATTTGAATAAAAAAATCTTAGTGTACATGAAACATATGTTTATTATTGTAATTTAGTCCTTAAATAAAATAGTGAACATACTAGACAACTTGTCTTTTAGTAGAAAGTAAACAAACAAAGACTCCTAATTGGTCTGCTGACGTATGCAGTAACATATTGTGTCATTTATACACCTATTATTTTGTCAAAATTATTAGGGACAAGCAGTAGAAAATGGATTATTAATCCACTTGTTCATTTACTGTTAATATCTGCTTATTTTCAGTTTTAACATGTTCTATCTACACTTCTGTTAAAATGTAATAATCACTTCTTATTCTTATTATTTTAACTTCCTGGTAGCCTGGCTAGCTTCCTCGTAGCCTGTCTAACTTTTTAGTAGCCTCGCTAAGTTCATTGCAGTCCGTCTAACTTCATGGTACGCTGGCTAACTTCCATATTGTCTAGCTAACTTCCTCGTAACCAGTCTAACTTTTTAGTAGCTTTGTTCCTTGCAGTCTGTCTAACTTCTCGGTAGCCTGGCTAACTTCATGGTACGCTGGCTAAATTTCATATTGTCTGGTTAACTTCCTTGCAGTCTGTCTAACTTTTTAGTAGCCTGGCTAACTTCCTCGTAACCAGTCTAACTTTTTAGTAGCTTGGCTAACTTCCTCGTAACCAGTCTAACTTTTTAGTAGCTTTGTTCCTTGCAGTCTGTCTAACTTCTTGGTAGCCTGTCTAACTTCTTGGTAGTCTGGCTAACTTTCTTGCAGTCTGTCTAACTTATTGGTAGCCTGGCTAACTTCATGGTACGCTGGCTAAATTTCATATTGTCTGGTTAACTTCCTTGCAGTCTGTCTAACTTTTTAGTAGCCTGGCTAACTTCCTCGTAACCTGTCTAACTTTTTAGTAGCCTGGCTAACTTCCTTCCAGTCTGTCTAACGTCTCTGTAGCCTGAACTTCCATATTGTTTGGCTAATTTCCTTGCAGTCTGTCTAACTTATTGGTAGCCTGGCTAGCTTCTTGGTAGCCTGTCTAACTTTTTAGTAGCCTGGCTATCTTCCTCGTAACCAGTCTAACTTTTTAGTAGCCTGGCTAACTTCCTCGTAACCAGTCTAACTTTTTAGTAGCTTTGTTCCTTGCAGTCTGTCTAACTTCTTGGTAGCCTGGCTAACTTCTTGGTAGTCTGGCTAACTTCCTTGCAGTCTGTCTAACTTCTTGATAGCTTGGCTATCTTCATGGTACGCTGGCTAACTTTCATATTGTCTGGCTAACTTCCTTGCAGTCTGTCTAACCTTTTAGTAG
Source organism: Nerophis lumbriciformis (assembly GCF_033978685.3). Lineage (NCBI taxonomy): Eukaryota > Metazoa > Chordata > Actinopteri > Syngnathiformes > Syngnathidae > Nerophis > Nerophis lumbriciformis. The sequence goes on along the minus strand of NC_084551.2, from coordinate 60,072,936 downwards.
CCTGGCTAACTTCCTCGTAACCAGTCTAACTTTTTAGTAGCCTTGCTAAGTTCCTTGCAGTCTGTCTAACTTCTCGGTAGCCTGGCTAACTTCTCGGTAGCCTGGCTAATTTCTCGGTAGCCTGGCTAACTTCTTGGTAGTCTGGCTAACTTCTTGGTAGTCTGGCTAACTTCCTTGCAGTCTGTCTAACTTCTCGATAGCCTGGCTAACTTCTTGGTAGTCTGGCTAACTTCCTTGCAGTCTGTCTAACTTCTCGATAGCCTGGCTAACTTCTTGGTAGTCTGGCTAACTTCCTTGCAGTCTGTCTAACTTCTCGATAGCCTGGCTAACTTCATGGTAGTCTGGCTAATTTCCTTGCAGTCTGTATAACTTCTCAATAGCCTGGCTAACTTCATGGTACGCTGGCTAACTTCCATATTGTCTGGCTAACTTCCTTGCAGTCTGTCTAACTTTTTAGTAGCCTGGCTAACTTCCTCATAACCTGTCTAACTTTTTTGTAGCCTGGCTAAGTTCCTTCCAGTCTGTCTAACGTCTCGGAAGCCTGAACTTCCATATTGTCTGGCTAAATTCCTTGCAGTCTGTCTAACTTTTTGGTAGCCTGGCTAGCTTCCTGGTAGCCTGTCTAACTTCCTCGTAGCCTGTCTAACCTTTTAGTGGCCTGGCTAAGTTCCTTGCAGTCTGTCTAACTTCTCTGTATCCTGGCTAACTTCCATATTGTCTGGCTAATTTCCTTGCAGTCTGTCTAACTTTTTAGTATCCTGGCTAACTTCCTGGTAGCCCGGCTAACTTCCTCGTAGCTTGTCTAACTTTTTAGTAGCCTGGCTAACTTCCCGGTAGTCTGCCTAACTTCCTGGTAGTCTGCCTAACTTCCTTGCTGTCTGTTTAACTTCTCGGTAGCCTGGCTAATTTCCATATTGTCGTGCTAACTTCTTTGCTGTCTGTTGAACTTCTTGGTAGCCTGGCTAACTTCAATATTGTCCTGCTAACTTCCTTGCAGTCTGGTTAAATTCCTGGTAGTCTGGCTAACTTCCTTGTAGTCTGGCTAACTTCCTTGCTGCCTGTTTAACTTATCGGTAGCCTGGCTAACTTCCTCGTAGCCTGTCTAACTTTTTAGTAGTCTGGCTAACTTCCTCGTAGCCTGTCTAACTTTTTAGTAGCCTGGCTAACTTCCTGGTAGCCTGTCTAACTTTTTAGTAGCCTGGCTAACTTCCTCGTAGCCTGTCTAACTTTTTAGTAGCCTGGCTAAGTTCCTTCCAGTCTGTCTAATGTCTCGGAAGCCTGAACTTCCATATTGTCTGGCTAAGTTCCTTGCAGTCTGTCTAACTTCTCGGTAGCCTGGCTAACTTCCTTGCACTATGTCTAACTTCTCGGTAGCCTGGCTAACTTCATGGTGCGCTGGCTAACTTCCATATTGTCTGGCTAACTTCCTTGGAGTCTGTCTAACTTTTTAGTAGCCTGGCTAACTTCCTTGTAGCCTGTCTAACTTTTTAGTAGCCTGGCTAACTTCTTCGTAGCCTGTCTAACTTTTTAGTAGCCTGGCTAACTTCCTTGTAGCCTGTCTAACTTTTTAGAAGCCTGGCTAACTTCCTTCCAGTCTCTCTAATGTCTCGGAAGCCTGAACTTCCATATTGTCTGGCTAAGTTCCTTGCAGTCTGTCTAACTTCTCGGTAGCCTGGCTAACTTCCTTGCACTATGTCTAACTTCTCGGTAGCCTGGCTAACTTCCTTGCACTATGTCTAACTTCTCGGTAGCCTGGCTAACTTCATGGTGCGCTGGCTAACTTCCATATTGTCTGGCTAACTTCCTTGGAGTCTGTCTAACTTTTTAGTAGCCTGGCTAACTTCCCTGTAGCCTGTCTAACTTTTTAGTAGCCTGGCTAACTTCTTCGTAGCCTGTCTAACTTTTTAGTAGCCTGGCTAACTTCCTTGTAGCCTGTCTAACTTTTTAGTAGCCTGGCTAACTTCCTTCCAGTATGTCTAACGTCTCGGAAGCCTGAACTTCCATATTGTCTGGCTAAGTTCCTTGCAGTCTGTCTAACTTCTCGGTAGCCTGGCTAACTTCCTTGCACTATGTCTAACTTCTCGGTAGCCTGGCTAACTTCATGGTGCGCTGGCTAACTTCCATATTGTCTGGCTAACTTCCTTGGAGTCTGTCTAACTTTTTAGTAGCCTGGCTAACTTCTTCGTAGCCTGTCTAACTTTTTAGTAGCCTGGCTAACTTCCTTGTAGCCTGTCTAACTTTTTAGTAGCCTGGCTAACTTCCTTCCAGTCTGTCTAACGTCTCGGAAGCCTGAACTTCCATATTGTGTGGCTAAATTCCTTGCAGTCTGTCTAACTTTTTGGTAGCCTGGCTAGCTTCCTGGTAGCCTGGCTAACTTCCTCGTAGCCTGTCTAACCTTTTAGTGGCCTGGCTAAGTTCATTGCAGTCCGTCTAACTTCTCGGTAGCCTGGCTAACTTCCTTATTGTCTGGCTAATTTCCTTGCAGTCTGTCTAACTTTTTAGTAGCCTGGCTTACTTCCTGGTAGCCTGGCTAACTCCCTCGTAGCTTGTCTAACTTTTTAGTAGCCTGGCTAGCTACCTGGTAGCCTGGCTAACTTCCTGGTAGTCTGGCTAACTTCCTCGTAGTCTTTCTAACTTTTTGGTAGTCTGCCTAACTTTCTGGTAGTCGAACTAACTTCCTTACTGTCTGTTGAACTTCTCGGTAGCCTGGCTGACTTCCATATTGTCCTGCTAACTTATTTGCAGTCTGTCTAACTTTTTGATAGCCTGGCTAACGTCCAGGTAGTCTGGCTAACTTCCTTGCTGTCTGTTGAACTTCTCGGTAGCCTGGCTAACTTCCACATTGTCCTGCTAACTTCCTTGCAATCTCTCTTAACTTTTTGGTAGCCTGGCTAACTTCCTGGTAGTCTGGCTAACTTCCTTGCAGTCTGTCTGACGTTTTGGTAGCCTGGCTAACGTCCTGGTAGTCTGGCTAACTTCCTCGTAGCCTGTCTAAATTTTTAGTAGCCTGGCTAACTTCCTTGTAGCCTGTCTAACTTTTTAGTAGCCTGGCTAAATTCCTTCCAGTCTGTCTAACGTCTCGGAAGCCTGAACTTCCATATTGTCTGGGTAAATTCCTTGCAGTCTGTCTAACTTCTCGGTATCCTGGCTAACTTCCATATTGTATGGCTAATTTCCTTGCAGTCTGTCTAACTTTTTAGTAGCCTGGCTAACTTCCTCGTAGTTTGTCTAACTTGTTAGTAGCCTGGCTAATTACCTGGTAGTCTGGCTAACTTCCTCGTAGTCTGGCTAACTTCCTCGTAGTCTTTCTAACTTTTTGGTTGTCTGCCTAACTTCCTTGTAGTCGGACTAACTTCCTTACTGTCTGTTGACCTTCTCGGTAGCCTGGCTAACTTCCATATTGTCCTGCTAACTTCCTTGCAGTCTGTCTAACTTTTTGATAGCCTGGCTAACGTCCTGGTAGTCTTTCTAACTTCCTTGCTGTCTGTTGAACTTCTTGGTAGCCTGGCTAACTTCCACATTGTCCTGCTAACTTCCTTGCAGTCTGTCTAACTTTTTGGTAGCCTGGCTAACTTCCTGGTAATCTGGCTAACTTCCTTGCAGTCTGTCTGACGTTTTGGTAGCCTGGCTAACATCCTGGTAGTCTGGCTAACTTCCTCGTAGTCTTTCTAACTTTTTGGTAGTCTGACTAACTTCCTGGTAGTCTGGCTAACTTCCTTGCTGTCTGTTGAACTTCTCGGTAACCTGGCTAACTTTCACATTGTCCTGCTAACTTCCTTGCAGTCTGTCTAATGTTTTGGTAGCCTGGCTAACTTCCTGGTACCCTGGCTAACTTCCTTGCGGTCTGTCTGACGTTTTGGTAGCCTGGCTAACGTCCTGGTAGTCTGGCTAACTTCCTCGTTGCCTGTCTAACTTTTTATTAGCCTGGCTAACTTTCTTGTAGCCTGTCTAACTTTTTAGTAGCCTGGCTAAATTCCTTCCAGTCTGTCTAACGTCTCGGAAGCCTGAACTTCCATATTGTCTGGCTAAATTCCTTGCAGTCTGTCTAACTTCTCGGTATCCTGGCTAACTTCCATATTGTGTGGCTAATTTCCTTGCAGTCTGTCTAACTTTTTAGTAGCCTGGCTAACTTCCTCGTAGCTTGTCTAACTTGTTAGTAGCCTGGCTAATTACCTGGTAGTCTGGCTAACTTCCTCGTAGTATTTCTAACTTTTTGGTTGTCTGCCTAACTTCCTTGTAGTCGGACTAACTTCCTTACTGTCTGTTGACCTTCTCGGTAGCCTGGCTAACTTCCATATTGTCCTGCTAACTTCCTTGCAGTCTGTCTAACTTTTTGATAGCCTGGCTAACTTCCTGGTAGTCTGGCTAACTTCCTTGCAGTCTGTCTGACGTTTTGGTAGCCTGGCTAACGTCCTGGTAGTCTGGCTAACTTCCTCGTAGTCTTTCTAACTTTTTGGTAGTCTGACTAACTTCCTGGTAGTCTGGCTAACTTCCTTGCTGTCTGTTGAACTTCTCGGTAACCTGGCTAACTTTCACATTGTCCTGCTAACTTCCTTGCAGTCTGTCTAACTTTTTGGTAGCCTGGCTAACTCCCTTGCAGTCTGTCTAACTTCTCGGTAGTCTGGCTAACTTCATGGTACCCTGGCTAACTTCCTGGTAGTCTGGCTAACTTTCTTGCAGTCTGTCTAATGTTTTGGTAGCCTGGCTAACTTCCTGGTAGTCTAGCTAACTTCCTTGCAGTATGTCTAATGTCTGATTGATGACAGTTTAAAAAAAATATAGGCATTTTACATGATTTTGCAAATATTCGACAGCTACACTATAAAAATGTTAAAATATTTTATTCATTTACAGCTTCCAGATTGTTCATTGTTCAAGTTTGAAGCTGCCCTTTTCATTACTGCTTGGACTCCAGGTGACATATTGGTGGCTACACTGCCGTTACAAAATAAGTTTGTATTTCAGACTAATAATTCAAGTCTTCCATTTGTCAAAAACATTTGCATTTTCCCCTTGCTAATGTGTTTGTGTGTTTCTGGTTTTGGATTCTTGTGGAGGAAGCCTAGTGGTGCCTCCAGGTTGTGTGGTGACGTTTCCGGATGAAATATCACCACAGCAGTGCGGTAGGGTGGTGGTACTGACCCAGCAGATGGCGCCCAGCTGAAACAGGATGTCAGGTCCCTTCAAATTTATGAAGTGGCCGATTGAGTCGTTTGGCTGTCACTAACCTCCTCCGTCACATCAGATCATAAAGAATTTCCCAGCTCCTTTTTCGCCATTATCCTGCCCCACCAATCTCCAAATTTTTAATTTTTAATCCGGACAGCGCGGGGAAAATAAATGCCTCTGTCCGCCAGGCTATGGTAAATAATTAAAATAGAAAATTGATTGTTTGCACCAGAGCTGGGATTTATGGGATAGGGGTTCCGCACCGCAACCCCCCCGGGGGAGCCGCTCTCACGTACGTCTGCACACCCCGACCTCGTTCCCGTGTGCTAAGCATTTTTATTTCTCTTCTTTCTCCACATTATTCCTGCACCCAATATGCTAAGGAGAGGGCGTAAAAGAACGGGGGATGGGAAGGAAAGGAGGAGGAGAGAATATTTCCTGTTTCTAGGGGAAAAAAATCAATAGATTTGATATCCTGACAACATTTGGCTTCAAGGACAACGCTCACATTTGAATAGAAATCAGGCAACAGGTGACCTCCTCCTTAATGACCCATTTAGCCACGCCCGCAGCCTTCAAACTCGCCCCGCCCCCACCCCGACAAATCGGATGAATGTCGCATGACAAAAAAAATAGAGAAAAAAACTAAGCTTATCGATTACGGTGTCGTTATAATAATAATAATATTAATAATAATAATATATTTAATTTGTAAAAAGCACTTTACATTGAGAAAACAACCTCAAAGTGCTACAGTGTATTAAAAAAACAAAAAGATAATAAAAATAAAATTAAAATAAAAACTGGAACAGCCTAATAGCTAGAACTAACACGCATAAATCTAAAAAAAAAAAGGCTTTTTTTAAAAAGAAGGGTTTTTAAGCCTTTTTAAAAAGCATCCACAGTCTGTGGTGCCCTCAGGTGGTCAGGGAGAGCGTACATTAGGCGCACCGGGTTGTAAGGCGCACTGTTGAGTTTTTGAGAAAATGAAAGGATTTTAAGTGCGCATTCTAGTCCGGCAAATACGGTACACTTGCACAATTCTGGAAAAGCTTTTTTTTTTTTATTCTTCTTTCTCCACATTATTCCTGCACCCAATATGCTAAGGAGAAGGCGTAAAAGAACGGGGGATGGGAATGAAAGGAGGAGGAGAGAATATTTCTTGTTTCTAGGGGAAAAAATCAATAGATTTGATGTCCTGACAACATTTGGCTTCAAGGACAACGCTCACATTTGAATTGAAATCAGGCAACAGGTGACCTCCTCCTTAATGACCCCTTTAGCCATGCCCGCGGTCTTTGCCCTCGCCCCGCCCCCACCCGACAACTCGGATGAATGTCCCATGACAAAAAAATAGAGAAAAAAACGAAGCTTATCGATTACGGTGTCGTTATAATAATAATAATAATAATAATAATAATAATAATAGATTTAATTTGTAAACAGCACTTTACATTGAGCAAACAACCTCAAAGTGCTAAAGTGTATTAAAAAAAATAAATAAATAAAGATAATAAAAAAAATAAAAAAATAAAAAATAAAAATGGAACAGCCTAATAGCTAGAACTAGAACGCATAAATCTAAATTTTTTATTTTTTTTTAAATAAGGGGTTTTAAGCCTTTTTTTAAAAGCATCCACAGTCTGTGGTGCCCTCAGGTGGTCAGGGAGAGCGTACATTAGGCGCATCGGGTTATAAGGCGCACTGTCGAGTTTTTGAGAAAATAAAAGGATTTTAAGTGGGCCTTCTAGTCCGGCAAATACGGTACACTTGCACAATCCTGGAAAAGCATTTTTTTTTATTCTTCTTTCTCCACATTATTCCTGCACCCAATATGCTAAGGAGAGGGCGTAAAATAACAGGGGATGGGAATGAAAGAAGGAGGAGAGAATATTTCTTGTTTCTAGGGAAAAAAATCAATAGATTTGATATCCTGACAACATTTGGCTTCAAGGACAACGCTCACATTTGAATAGAAATCAGGCAACAGGTGACCTCCTCCTTAATGACCCCTTTAGCCACGCCCGCTGCCTTCAAACTCGCCCCACCCCCACCCCGACAACTCAGATGAATGTCCCATGACAAAAAAATAGAGAAAAAAACGAAGCTTATCGATTACGGTGTCGTTATAATAATAATAATATCAATAATAATAATAGATTTTATTTGTAAAAAGCACTTTACATTGAGAAAACAACCTCAAAGTGCGAGAGTGTATTAAAAAAAAAAAAAAGATAATAAAAATATATAAAAATAAAAACTGGAACAGCCTAATAGCTAGAAATAGCATGCATTAATCTAAAAAAAAAGGCTTTTTAAAAAGAAGGGTTTTTAAGCCTTTTTAAAAAGCATCCACAGTCTGTGGTGCCCTCAGGTGGCCAGGGAGAGCATACATTAGGCGCACTGTCGAGTTTTTGAGAAAATGAAAGGATTTTAAGTGGGCCTTCTAGTCCGGCAAATACGGGACACTTGCACAATCCTGGAAAAGTATTTTTTTGTATTCTTCTTTCTCCACATTATTCCTGCACCCAATATGCTAAGCAGAGGGCGTAAAAGAACGGGGGATGGGAATGGAAGAAGGAGGAGAGAATATTTCTTGTTTCTAGGGAAAAAAATCAATAGATTTGATGTCCTGACAACATTTGGTTTGAAGGACAACGCTCACATTTGAATTAAAATCAGGCAACAGGTGACCTCCCCCTTAATGACCCCTTTAGCCACGCCCGCGGTCTTCGCCCTCGCCCCGGCCCGACCCCGACAACTCGGATGAATGTCCCATGACAAAAAAATAGAGAAAAAGAAGAAGCTTATCGACTACGGTGTTGTTATAATAATAATAATAATATATTTTATTTGTAAAAAGCACTTTACATTGAGCAAACAACCTCAAAGTGCTACAGTGTATTAAAAAAAAAAAAAAAGATAATACAAATAAATAAAAATAAAAACAGGAACAGCCTAATAGCTAGAACTAGCAAGCATAAATCTGAAAAAAAGGCTTTTTTTAAAAAAAAGAAGGGTTTTTAAGCCTTTTTTAAAAGCATCCACAGTCTGTGGTGCCCTCAGGTGGTCAGGGAGAGCGTACATTAGGCGCACCGGGTTATAAGGCGCACTGTCGAGTTTTTGAGAAAATAAAAGGATTTTAAGTGGGCCTTCTAGTCCGGCAAATACGGTACACTTGCACAATCCTGGAAAAGCATTTTTTTGTATTCTTCTTTCTCCACATTATTCCTGCACCCAATATGCTAAGGAGAGGGCGTAAAAGAACGGGGGATGGGAATGGAAGGAGGAGGTGAGAATATTTCTTGTTTCTAAGGAAAAAAATCAATAGATTTGATGTCCTGACAACATTTGACTTCAAGGACAACGCTCACATTTGAATAGAAATCAGGCAACAGGTGACCTCCTCCTTAATGAACCCTTTAGCCACGCCCGCGGTCTTCGCCCTCGCCCCGGCCCGACCCCGACAACTCGGATGAATGTCCCATGACAAAAAAATAGAGAAAAAGAAGAAGCTTATCGACTACGGTGTTGTTATAATAATAATAATAATAATAATAATAATAATAGCTTTAATTTGTAAAAAGCACTTTACATTGAGCAAACAACCTCAAAGTGCTAAAGTGTATAAAAAAAAAAAAAAAAAGATAATAAAAATAAATAAAAATAAAATCTGGAACAGCCTAATAGCTAGAACTAGCACGCATACATCAATTTTTTTAATTTTTTTTAAATAAGGGTTTTTAAGCCTTTTGTTAAAGCATCCACAGTCTGTGGTGCCCTCAGGTGGTCAGGGAGTGCGTACATTAGGCGCACCGGGTTATAAGGCACACTGTCGAGTTTTTGAGAAAATGAAAGGATTATAAGTGCACCTTCTAGTCCGGCAAATACAGTACACTTGCACAATCCTTATCGACTACGGTGTTGTTATAATAATAATAATAGATTTTATTTGTAAAAAGCACTTTACATTGAGCAAACAACCTCAAAGTGCTACAGTGTATTAAAAAATAATAAAAAGATAATAAAAAAATACATTAAATAAAACTAGAACTGCCTAATATCTAGAACTAGCATGCATGAATCTAAAAAAAGGCTTTTTTAAAAAGAAGGGTTTTTAAGCCTTTTTTAAAAGCATCCACAGTCTGTGGTGCCCTCAGGTGGTCAGGGAGAGCGTACATTAGGCGCACCGGGTTGTAAGGCGCACTGTCGAGTTTTTGAGAAAATGACAGGATTTTAAGTGGGCCTTCTAGTTCGGCAAATACAGTACACTTGCACAATCCTGGAAAAGCATTTTTTTTTTAATTCTTCTTTCTCCACATTATTCCTGCACCCAATATGCTAAGGAGAGGGCGTAAAAGAACAGGGGATGGGAATGAAAGGAGGTGAGAATATTTCTTGTTTCTAGGGAAAAAAATCAATAGATTTGATGTCCTGACAGCATTTGGCTTCAAGGACAACGCTCACATTTGAAATGAAATCCGGCAACAGGTGACCTCCCCCTTAATGACCCCTTTAGCCACGCCCGCGGTCTTCGCCCTCGCCCCGCCCCCACCCCGACAACTCGGACGAATGTCCTATAACAAAAAAATTGAGAAAAAGAAGAAGCTTATCGACTATGGTGTTGTTATAATAATAATAATAATAGATTTTATTTGTAAAAAGCACTTTACATTGAGCAAACAACCTCAAAGTGCTACAGTTTATTAAAAAAAAAAAAAAAGATAATCAAAATAAATACAAATAAAAACTGGAACAGCCTAATAGCTCGAACTAGCACGCATAAATCTAAAAAAAAAAAAGGCTTTTTTAAAAAGAAGGGTTTTTAAGCCTTTTTAAAAAGCATCCACAGTCTGTGGTGCCCTCAGGTGGTCAGGGAGTGCGTACATTAGGCGCACCGGGTTATAAGGCGCACTGTCGAGTTTTTGAGAAAATGAAATGATTATAAGTGCACCTTCTAGTCCGGCAAATACGGTCCACTTGCACAATCCTGGAAAAGCATTTTTTTGTATTCTTCTTTCTCCACATTATTCCTGCACCCAATATGCTAAGGAGAGGGCGTAAAAGAACGAGGGATGGGAATGAAAGGAGGAGGTGAGAATATTTCTTGTTTCTAGGGAAAAAAATCAACAGATTTGATGTCCTGACAACATTTGGCTTCAAGGACAACGCTCACATTTGAAATGAAATCCGGCAACAGGTGACCTCCTCCTTAATGACCCCTTTAGCCACGCCCGCGGCCTTCGCCCTCGGCCCAACCCCACCCTGACAACTCGGATGAATGTCCTATAACAAAAAAATTGAGAAAAAGAAGAAGCTTATCGACTACGGTGTCGTTATAATAATAATAATAATAATAGATTTTATTTGTAAAAAGCACTCAAAGTGCTACAGTGTATTAAAAAAAAAAAAAAAAGATAATAAAAATAAAAACTGGAACAGCCTAATAGCTAGAACTAGCACGCATAAATCTAAAAAAAAAAGTTGTTTTTAAAAATAAGGGTTTTTTAAACCTTTTTTAAAAGCATCCACAGTCTGTGGTGCCCTCAGGTAGTCAGGGTATGCGTACATTAGGCGCACAGTCTAGGTTTTGAGAAAATTAAATCATTTTAAGTGCGCCTTCTAGTCCGGCAAATACGGTACACTTGCACAATCCTGGAAAAGCAATTTTTTTTCTCTTCTTTCTCCACATTATTCCTGCACCCAATATGCTAAGGAGAGGGCGTAAAAGAAAAAAATCAATAGATTTGATGTCCTGACAACATTTGGCTTCAAGGACAACGCTCACATTTGAATTGAAATCAGGCAACAGGTGACCTCCTCCTTAATGCCCGCGGTTTTTGCCCTCGCCCCGCCCCCGCCCCGACAACTCGGGTGGCCTGGCGTGTCAGCCCCGCCTGACTAATGAACGCGGGGGAAAGCAAATAATGGCCCCGCGGATAAATTAATGAGGGCTGAAATGCGCCTCGCCCGTGTTCGTTTTTTATGCCGCTGACCGCCTTTACGGCGTGCACGTGGGTGTTCGCCGCCGCGATAATTCACCTCGCATCAAGATGGATCTACCGCGTCGCCCGTGGCGTGCGCGGTGCATTCGCTCGACATCAATTAGGACCCGACGCTTTTTCTTTCAAGCGTGTACGTTGCACCGTGTCACCGTAGTCCGCTTGTTCTTCATCTTTGGAGTAATAGCAAGATAATAATAATAATAATAATATATTTTATTTGTAAAAAGCACTTTACATTGAGTAAACAACCTCAAAGTGCTACAGTATATTAATAAAAATAAAAAGATAATAAAAAATAAATACATATAAAAACTAGAACAGCCAAATAGCTAAAAGTAGTATGCATATATCTGTTTTTTAAAAAGGAGGGGTTTTAAGCCTTTTTTAAAAGCATCCACAGTCTGTGGTGCCCTCAGGTGGTCAGGGAGAGCGTTCCACAGACTGGGAGCGGCGAAGCAGAAAGCAAGGTCTCATCTCATGGCAGTAAGACCGGAACAATGGTGCACTGCGCTGTACGCTTGTCTAACTCAGTGGGCGTCGACGTCAGGTGCTTGAGAAACATACACTTCTATAAATGCTTGTTGACGATAGAGATGATTTTACAAACCCCGTTTCCATATGAGTTGGGAAATTGTGTTAGGTGTAAATATAAACGGAATGCAATAATTTGCAAATAATTTTCAACCCATATTCAGTTGAATATGCTACAAAGACAACATATTTGATGTTCAAACTGATAAACATTTTTGTTTTTTGCAAATAATTATTAACTTTAGAATTTGATGCCAGCAACACGTGACAAAGAAGTTGGGAAAGGTGGCAATAAATACTGATAAAGTTGAGGAATGCTCATCAAACACTTATTTGGAACATCCCACAGGTGTGCAGGCAAATTGGGAACAGGTGGGTGCCATGATTGGGTATAAAAGTAGATTCCATGAAATGCTCAGTCATTCACAAACAAGGATGGGGCGAGGGTCACCACTTTGTCAACAAATGCGTTAGCAAATTGTTGAACAGTTTAAGAAAAACCTTTCTCAACCAGCTATTGCAAGGCATTTAGGGATTTCACCATCTACGGTCCGTAATATCATCAAAGGGTTCAGAGAATCTGGAGAAATCACTGCACATAAGAAGCTAAGCATGTGACCTTCGATCCTTCAGGTTGTACTGCATCAACAAGCGACATCAGTGTGTAAAGGATATCACCACATGGGCTCAGGAACACTTCAGAAACCCACTGTCAGTAACTACAGTTGGTCGCTACATCTGTAAGTGCAAGTTAAAACTCTCCTAAGGCAAAAACCATTTATCAACAACACCCAGAAACGCTGCCGGCTTCGCGGGGCCCGAGCTCATCTAAGATGGACTGATACAAAGTGGAAAAGTGTTCTGTGGTCTGACGAGTCCACATTTCAAATTGTTTTTAGAAACTGTGGACGTCGTGTCTTCCGGACCAAAGAGGAAAAGAACCATCCGGATTGTTATAGTTGCAAAGTGGCCTAGTGGTTAGAGTGTCCGCCCTGAGATCGGTAGGTTGTGAGTTCAAACCCCGGCCGAGTCATACCAAAGACTATAAAATGGGATCCATTACCTCCCTGCTTGGCACTCAGCATCAAGGGTTGGAATTGGGGGTTAAATCACCAAAATGATTCCCGGGCGCGGCTACCACTGCTGCCCACTGCTCCCCTCACCTCCCAGGGGGTGATCAAGGGTGATGGGTCAAATGCAGAGAATAATCTCGCCACACCTAGTGTGTGTG
>NC_084551.2:60047500-60055000 GCF_033978685.3 Nerophis lumbriciformis | reverse complement strand
ATTTTAACAGAAGTGTAGATAGAACATGTTAAAACAGAAAATAATCAGATATTAACAGTAAATGAACAAGTAGATTAATAATTCATTTTCTACCACTTGTCCTTAATAACCTTGACAAAATAATAGGTGTATAAATGTTACTGCATACGTCAGCAGACTAATTAGGAGTCTTTGTTTGTTTACTTACTACTAAAAGACAAGTTGTCTAGTATGTTCACTATTTTATTTAAGGGCTAAATTGCAATAATAAACATATGTTTCATGTACCCTAAGATTTTTTGTTAAATTAAAGACAATAATGACATTTTTTGTGGTCCCCTTTATTTAGAAAAGTATCGGAAAGTATCGAAATATATTTTGGTACTGGTACCGGTACCAAAATATTGGTATCGGGACAACCCTAATATATATATATATATATATATATATATATATATATATATATATATATATATATATATATATATATATATATAAACCGTATTTTTCGGAGTATAAGTCGCTCCGGAGTATAAGTCACACCGGCCGAAATACAGAAGGAAAAAAACATATATAAGTCGCACTGGAGTATAAGTCACATTTTTTGGGGAAATGTATTTGATGAAAACCAACACCAACAATATGTCATGTCTGTGTGATCATGTTTTTGTTTTAGTCATGTTCGGTTTGGTTTTTGGACTTTTTGTGCACTTTTGTTTTGTCACCATAGCAACCATTAGTTTTCACCTGTCACGTCACGCACCTGTTTCACGTTTTGAGTCACGCACCTGTTTTCGTTAATCATGTCTATAGTATTTAAGTTCATTGTTTTCAGTTTGTCGTTCTGACGACATCCCCACATTTATACTCTCCACACACTTATGACCCTTGCTGCGCTTTTTCATGCCGTTTTTTCATCCAAGTAAGTTTTCTTTATTCATGCCATAGTTTGCAAGTTTTGTTTAATTGTTCATAGTTTCTGCCTTTGTGCAAGTTCTGTGTTTATAGTCTAGTTTTGTACCTCCGCCCCTGTGCGCGCCTTTTGTTTGATCCTTTTTTTTTGTAGTTATAGTGTTTAAATTAATCATGTATTTACCTTCACGCCACATCTGGTCCAATTCACTTGCACCTCGGGAGAACAAACCAAGCCATAGTCCTAGTCCTGACAGAATAGACATTTGAAAGGCAATTTAAAATTAAAGCTGCAAGCAGCATTGGTCGGGCCCGCATATTTGGCAGGTGCTAGTCCTAAGTGTCCCAATACTTTTGTCCAGTTTTAGTAGTAAGTGTCTCAATGCTTTTGTCAAGTTGTAGTCCTAAGTGTCCCAATACATTTGTCAAGTTTTAATCCTAAGTGTCCCAATACTTTTGTCCAGTTTTAGTCCTAAGTGTCCCAAAACATTTGTCCAGTTTTAGTCCTAAGTGTCCCAATACTTTTGTCCAGTGGTAGTTCTATGTGTCCCAATACTTTTGTCAAGTTTTAGTCCCAAGTGGCCCAATACTTTTGTCAAGTTTTAGTCCTAAGTGTCCCAATACTTTTGTCCAGTGGTAATCCGAAGTGTCCCAATATTTATGTCAAGTTGTAGTCAAGTGTCCCAATACTTTTGTCAAGTTTTAGTCCCAAGTGGCCCAAAACTTTTGTCAAGTTTTAGTCCCAAGTTTCCCAATACTTTTGTCAAGTTGTAGTCCCAAGTGTCCCAATACTTTTGTCCAGTTGTCGTCCTAAGTGTCCCAATACTTTTGTCCGGTGGTAGTCATAAGTGTCCCAATACTTTTGTCTAGTGTACCTACCTTGTCTGCATTGTGTGGGCACGCTGGTGCTTCCTGCTTTTAAGCAGCCTTCTTAAAAAAACAGCAGCATCAGCGCAGCGGGTCTTTGAAGGGTCATAAAATCAAAACCGGAGCAGGTATTAAAACGCTGTTCTGTTATTTTATACACAAGGGTTTAATCTCTCTCCTGTGTTAGTTTGAAGCCAAAACGACAAACGCGCTCAGAGGAGATAGATTTTGAAGAAAGGTGACCGGTTTTTACAAACATTTTGTTTTGAAGGGGGAATAGCAAACTTCCTGTTGATTTTTGCTGGGGGTTGTCAATTTATGAAATGTAGGTCTAAGTGAGACCTACATATAGGTTTTTGTTTCATGTCTCTCCGACCTTCTCAGTGGGAGTTACAGGCAGTTTTGTCAGTTTTTTCATCCGAGGAGCAGTTTTTTGTGCGTTTTATTAAAAAATTGCGCTAGAGCACAATTTTGAGATTTGGGGTTAGGTTTTTTTATTAGATCACAATTTTTGCCAGTCCTGATGTGTGCGTTCAGTTTTGGTGAGTTTTGAAGCATGTTAAGGGGGTCAAATTACAGCTCAAAGAGGCAAAAGTGATTGTTTTTAGTACTTTTTTTGTCTTGAAGGGGGAATTGCCAACTTCCTGTTGATTTTAGCCCGAGAATGTACAATTATGAAATGTAGGTCTAAGTCAGACCTACATAGAGGTTTTTGTTTGTTTCATGTCTCTCCGACCTTCCTAGTGGGAGTTACAGGCAGTCTAGTTTTTTTTTCCCTAGGGGGCGCTAGAGCGCAATTTTGAGTTTTGTGGTTCGTTTAATAAATAAAGAATAGTAAACAACAGGCTGAATAAGTGTACGTTATATGAGGCATAAATAACCAACTGGTATGTTAACGTAACATATTATGGTAAGAGTCATTCAAATAACTATAACATATAGAACATGCTATACGTTTACCAAACAATCTGTCAGTCCTAATCGCTAAATCCCATGAAATCTTATACGTCTAGTCTCTTACGTGAATGAGATCAATAATATTATAATGTGTTAATCATTTCACACATAAGTCGCTCCTGAGTATAAGTCGCACCCCCGGCCAAACTATGAAAAAAACTGTGATTTATAGTCCGAAAAATACAGTATATATATATATATATATATATATATATATATATATATATATATATATATATATATATATATAACAATTGCCATCAGCATCACCACATCAGAGTACCTGAAGAAATCAATTACCTCCCATGAAGGGCGGACGTTGGAGGCAATGTCGCCCAGGGGCCGGACCGCATATTCTGCACGTCCACCTGGGGAATTATCACGGAGAGGTGCAGGTATGAGGTGGATGAGGTGGTGTTACGGGCGTCTCCGATAAAAACACAATCCTGCGAAGCGACACAAGCACATCTGCAATACACTCCTCAACCCTGCTGGTCTGCATGCAGGTTACATCTGTGATATGATGTGTGAATCAGAAGAAAACACACACACACACACACACACACACACACACATCAGTGTGTGTCCCTTCACTTCATGGGCTTGTTAGGAATGATGTCGTCCTGGAGATCATCAATCCACAGCATGACTCTGCTCTTTCTGGTCTTGTCCTTGTGGGGACTTTATGTCCTTGTGGGGACTTTATGTCCTTGTGGGGACTTTCTGGCCTTGTGGGGACTTTATGTCCTTGTGGGGTCTTTATGTCCTTGTGGGGTCTTTCCGTCTTTGTGGGGACTTTATGTCCTTGTGGGGACTTTATGTCCTTGTGGGGTCTTTATGTCCTTGTGGGGTCTTTCCGTCTTTGTGGGGACTTTATGTCCTTGTGGGGACTTTATGTCCTTGTGGGGTCTTTATGTCCTTGTGGGGTCTTTCCGTCTTTGTGGGGACTTTATGTCCTTGTGGGGACTTTCTGTCCTTTTGGGGACTTTATGTCCTTGTGGGGACTTTCTGGCCTTGTGGGGATTTTATGTCCTTGTGGGGACTTTCTGGCCTTGTGGGGACTTTATGTCCTTGTGGGGACTTTCTGGCCTTGTGGGGATTTTATGTCCTTGTGGGGACTTTCTGGCCTTGTGGGGATTTTATGTCCTTGTGGGGACTTTATGTCCTTGTGGGGACTTTCTGTCCTTGTGGGGACTTTATGTCCTTGTGGGGACTTTCTGTCCTTGTGGGGACTTTATGTCCTTGTGGGGACTTTATGTCCTTGTGGGGACTTTCTGGCCTTGTGGGGATTTTATGTCCTTGTGGGGACTTTCTGTCCTTGTGGGGAATTTCTGTCCTTGTGGGGACATTCCGTCCTTGTGAGGACTTTCTGTCTTTGTGGGGACATTCTGTCATTGTGGTGACTTTCTGTCCTTGTGGGGACTTTCCGTCTTTGTGGAGACTTTATGTCCTTGTGGGGACTTTCTGTCCTTGTGGGGACATTCTGTTCTTGTGGGGACATTCTGGCCTTGTGGGGACATTTTGTCCTTGTGGGGACCTTCTGTCCTTGTGGGGACATTCCGTCCTTATGGGGACTTTCTGTCCTTTGTGGGGACATCCTGTCCTTGTGGGGACTTTCTGTCCTTGTGGGGACTTTCTGGCCTTGTGGGGACTTTATGTCAATGTGGGGACTTTATGTCCTTGTGGGGACTTTCTGTCCTTGTGGGGACTTTCTGGCCTTGTGGGGATTTGATGTCTATGTGGAGACTTTATGTCCTTGTGGGGACTTTCTGTCCTTGTGGGGACTTTATGTCCTTGTGGGGACTTTCTGTCCTTGTGGGGACTTTCTGTCGCTGTGGGGACTTTATGTCCTTGTGGGGACTTTCTGGCCTTGTGGGGATTTTATGTCTATGTGGGGACTTTATGTCCTTGTGGGGACTTTCTGGCCTTGTGGGGACTTTCTGTCTTTGTGGAGACTTTATGTCCTTGTGGGGACTTTCTGTCCATGTGGGGACTTTCTGTCCTTGTGGGGACTTTCTGGCCTTGTGGGGTCTTTATGTCCTTGTGGGGACTTTATGTCCTTGTGGGGACTTTCTGTCCTTGTGGGGACTTTATGTCCTTGTGGGGACTTTCTGTCCTTGTGGGGACTTTCTGGCCTTGTGGGCTCTTTATGTCCTTGTGGGGACTTTATGTCCTTGTGGGGACTTTCTGTCCTTGTGGGGTCTTTCCGTCTTTGTGGGGACTTTATGTCCTTGTGGGGACTTTCTGTCCTTGTGGGGAATTTTCTGTCCTTGTGGGGACATTCCGTCCTTGTGGGGACATTCCGTCCTTATGGGGACTTTCCGTCCTTGTGGGGACATTCCGTCCTTATGGGGACTTTCTGTCCTTGTGGGGACATTCTGTCCTTGTGGGGATTTTATGTCCTTGTGGGGACTTTCTGTCCTTTGTGGGGACTTTCTGTCCTTGTGGGGACATTATGTCCTTGTGGGGACATTCTGTCCTTGTGGGAACATTCTGGCCTTGTGGGGACTTTCTGTCGTTATGGGGACTTTCTGTGTTTGTGGGGACTTTCTGTCCTTATGGGGACTTTTTGTCCTTGTGGGGACATTCCGTCCTTATGGGGACTTTATGTCCTTGTGGGGACTTTCTGTCCTTGTGGGGAATTTCTGTCCTTGTGGGGACATTCCGTCCTTGTGGGGACATTCCGTCCTTATGGGGACTTTCCGTCCTTGTGGGGACATTCCGTCCTTATGGGGACTTTCCGTCCTTGTGGGGACATTCCGTCCTTATGGGGACTTTCTGTCCTTGTGGGGACATTCTGTCCTTGTGGGGATTTTATGTCCTTGTGGGGACTTTCTGTCCTTTGTGGGGACTTTCTGTCCTTGTGGGGACATTATGTCCTTGTGGGGACATTCTGTCCTTGTGGGATCATTCTGGCCTTGTGGGGACTTTCTGTCGTTATGGGGACTTTCTGTGTTTGTGGAGACTTTCTGTCCTTATGGGGACTTTTTGTCCTTGTGGGGACATTCTGGCCTTGTGGGGACATTCCGTCCTTGTGGGGACTTTATGTCCTTGTGGGGACATTCCGTCCTTATGGGGACTTTCTGTCCTTGTGGGGACTTTCTGTCCTTGTGGGGACATTCCGTCCCTATGGGGACTTTCTGTCCTTGTGTGGACTTTCTGTCCTTGTGGGGACATTCCGTCCTTGTGGGGACATTCCGTCATTATGGGGACTTTCTGTCCTTGTGGGGACTTTATGTCCTTGTGGGGACATTCTGTCCTTGTGTGGACTTTCCGTCTTCGTGGGGACATTCTGGCCTTGTGGGGACATTCTGTCCATGTGGGGGCTTTATGTCCTTGTGGGGACATTCCGTCCTTGTGGGGACTTTCTGTCCTCATGGGGACCTTCTGTCCTTGTGGGGACATTTTGTCATTATGGGGATTTTCTGTCCTTGTGGGGACATTCTGTCATTATGGGGACTTTCTGTCCTTGTGGGGACTTTCTGTCCTTGTGGGGACATTCTATCATTATGGGGACTTTCTGTCCTTGTGGGGACTTTCTGTCCTTGTGGGGAATTTCTGTACTTGTGGGGACTTTCCGTCCTTGTGGGGATTTTCTGTCTTTGTGGGGACTTTCTGTCCTTGTGGGGACTTTTTGTCCTTGTGGGGACATTCTGGCTTTGTGGGGACATTCTGTCCTTGTGGGGACTTTCTGTCCTTGTGGGGACATTCCGTCCTTGTGGGGACTTTCTGTCCTCGTGGGGAGATTCTGTCCTTGTGGGGACTTTCTGTCCTTGTGGGGACTTTCTGTCCTTGTGGGGACATTCCGTCCTTGTGGGGACTTTCTGTCCTCGTGGGGAGATTCTGTCCTTGTGGGGACTTTCTGTCCTTATGGGGACAGTCTGGCCTTGTGTGGACATTCTGGTTCTGTGGGGACATTCCATCCTTGTGGGGACATTCCGTCATTATGGGGACTTTCTGTCCTTGTGGGGAATTTTTGTCCTTGTGGGGACTTTCCGTCTTTGTGGGGACTTTCTGTCCTTGTGGGGACTTTATGTCCTTGTGGGGACTTTCTGTCCTTGTGGGGACATTCCGTCCTTGTGGGGACATTCCGTCATTATGGGGACTTTCTCTCCTTGTGGGGACTTTCTGTCCTGGTGGGGAATTGATGTCCTTGTGGGGACTTTCCGTCTTTGTGGGGACTTTCTGTCCTTGTGGGGACTTTATGTCCTTGTGGGGACTTTCTGTCCTTGTGGGGACTTTCTGTCCTGGTGGGGAATTTCTGTCCTTGTGGGGACTTTTCGTCTTTGTGGGGACTTTCTGTCCTTGTGGGGACTTTATGTCCTTGTGGGGACTTTCTTTCCTTGTGAGGACTTTATTTCCTTTTGGGGACTTTATGTCCTTGTGGGGACATTCCGTCCTTGTGGGGACTTTCTGTCCATGTGGGGACTTTCTGTCCTTGTGGGGACTTTCTGTCCTCGTGGGGACATTCCGGCCTTGTGGGGACTTTCTGTTCTTGTGGGGACTTTCCTTCCTTGTGGGGACATTCCGTCATTATGGGGACTTTCTGTCCTTGTGGGGACATTCTGTCCTTGTGAGGACTTTCTGTCTTTGTGGGGACATTCTGTCCTTGTGGGGACATTCTGTCATTGTGGGGACATTCCTTCCTTGTGGGGACCTTCTGGCCTTGTGGGGACATTCTGTCCTTGTGGGGACTTTCTGTCCTTGTGGGGAATTTCTGTCCTTGTGGGGACTTTCTGTCTTCGTGGGGACATTCTGTCCTTGTGGGGACTTTCTGTCCTTGTG
>NC_084551.2:60007500-60042500 GCF_033978685.3 Nerophis lumbriciformis | reverse complement strand
CACCCCCACCTCCCGAAATCGGAGGTCTCAAGGTTGGCAAGTATGCCATAATATGTTACGTTAACATACCAGTTGGTTATTTATGCCTGTTGTTCACTATTCTTTATTTATTTTAAATTGACTTTCAAATGTCTATTATTGGTGTTGGCTTTTATCAAAGACATTTCCCCCAAAAAATGCGACTTATATGTTTTTTTTTCCTTCTTTATTATGCATTTTCGGCCGGTGCGACTTATACTCCGGCGCGATTTATACTCCGAAAAATGCGGTACTTTCTTCATTGGGGGATGGATAAAAAGTATTTCCCATCCTAATGTCGTTCCCTGTGAGTGTGCATGGTCGACCTCCGCGGTGGATATGTGTAGCTGGTGAGTCGGAGGTGTGCATGTCAGGGGTTGGTGCGAGGATGTTGTGTTCAGGTCTGGTTGAGGTCTCAGGTCATTAAATATCCATGCTGAGGAGGAAACTTCCAGCTGCATCGCGCCTCATCATCTTGCAGCATCCTGTCACAGTCGACTATCCGCGCACACACACACACACACACACACACACACACACACACACACACATTGTTTACAACCCCCAGAGACTCCCACAGGTGCACACGATGGATAGGGGGAAAAAAACAGAGATAGTTAACTTCCACACAGGAGTCCCGTTTAGCCATGTGATGCTATTAATAGCTAATGAGCAGCGTCATTAGCATGCGTGGGAAGCTCCTCTCTGCACTATTAATAAGACGCGTCCAAATCAGCACTCTCGCATTAGTGGCTAACCGCTACGGCGCGGCGAGTTTTAAGTGTCGCTAACGGAGCGTGTCTGCTTTATTATGCTTTCTGTGAATACTAAAGTCACTGCAGCGCTCGTCTCCTCCGTCCCTGCCAGTTTGAGCGCCGAATTCCATGCATTGTCATAGTTAAACCTTGCTAAAAAAGTTCATAGTGGATCTAACATAATAGTGAGAGTCTAGTCCATAGTGGATCTAACATAATAGTGAGAGTCTAGTCCATAGTGGATCTAACATAATAGTGAGAGTCTAGTCCATAGTGGATCTAACATAATAGTGAGAGTCTAGTCCATAGTGGATCTAACATAATAGTGAGAGTCTAGTCCATAGTGGATCTAACATAATAGTGAGAGTCTAGTCCATAGTGGATCTAACATAATAGTGAGAGTCCAGTCCATAGTGGATCTAACATAATAGTGAGAGTCTAGTCCATAGTGGATCTAACATAATAGTGAGAGTCTAGTCCATAGTGGATCTAACATAATAGTGAGAGTCTAGTCCATAGTGGATCTAACATAATAGTGAGAGTCTAGTCCATAGTGGATCTAACATAATAGTGAGAGTCTAGTCCATAGTGGATCTAACATAATAGTGAGAGTCTAGTCCATAGTGGATCTAACATAATAGTGAGAGTCCAGTCCATAGTGGATCTAACATAATAGTGAGAGTCTAGTCCATAGTGGATCTAACATAATAGTGAGAGTCTAGTCCATAGTGGATCTAACATAATAGTGAGAGTCTAGTCCATAGTGGATCTAACATAATAGTGAGAGTCCAGTCCATAGTGGATCTAACATAATAGTGAGAGTCCAGTCCATAGTGGATCGAACATAATAGTGTGAGAGTCCAGTCCATAGTGGATCTAACAAAATAGTGTGAGAGTCCAGTCCATAGTGGATCTAACATAATAGTGAGAGTCCAGTCCATAGTGGATTTAACATAATAGTGTGAGTACAGTCCATAGTGGATCTAACATAATAGTGAGAGTCCAGTCCATAGTGGATCAAACATAATAGTGTGAGAGTCCAGTCCATAGTGGATCTATCATAATAGTGAGAGTCCAGTCCATAGTGGATCTAACATAATAGTGTGAGTACAGTCCATAGTGGATCTAACATAATAGTGAGAGTCCAATCCATAGTGGATCTAATATAATAGTGAGGGTCCAGTCTATAGTGGATCTAATATAATAGTGAGAGTCCAGTCCATAGTGGATCTAACATAATATTGTGAGAGTCCAGTCCATAGTGGATCTAATATAATAATGAGGGTTCAGTCCATAGTGGATCTAACATAATAATGTGAGAGTCCAGTCCATAGTGGATCAAACATAATAATGTGAGAGTCCAGTCCATAGTGGATCTAATATGATAGTGAGAGTCCAGTCCATAGTGGATCTAACATAATAGTGTGAGTCCAGTCCATAGTGGATCTAACATAGTAGTGTGAGTCCAGTCCATAGTGGATCTAACATATTAGTGAGAGTCTAGTCTATAGTGGATCTAACATAATAGTGAGGGTTCAGTCCATAGTGGATATAACATAATAGTGAGAGTCCAGTCCATAGTGGATCTAACATAATAGTGTGAGAGTCCAGTCCATAGTGGATCTAACATAATAGTGTGAGAGTCCAGTCCATAGTGGATCTAATATAATAGTGAGAATCTAGTCCATAGTGGATCTAATATAATAGTGAGAGTCCAGTCCATAGTGGATATAATATGATAGTGAGAGTCCAGTCCATAGTGGATCTAACATAATAGTGAGAGTCCAGTCCATAGTGGATCTAACATAATAATGGGAGTCCAGTCCATAGTGGATCTAACATAATAGTGAGAGTCCAGTCCATAGTGGATCTAACATAATAGTGAGAGTCCAGTCCATAGTGGATCTAACATAATAGTGAGAGTCCAGTCCATAGTGGATCTAAAATAATAGTGAGAGTCCAGTCCATAGTGGATCTAACATAATAGTGTGAGTACAGTCCATAGTGGATCTAACATAATAGTGAGAGTCCAATCCATAGTGGATCCAATATAATAGTGAGGGTCCAGTCCATAGTGGATCTAATATAATAGTGAGAGTCCAGTCCATAGTGGATCTAACATAATAATGTGAAAGTCCAGTCCATAGTGGATCAAACATAATAATGTGGGCTGCGGACGGGCGGTGGTGGTGATGGTTGCTGCGGTGATACCAGCGGTTGGCATCGCTGTGTTGGGTTGGAGTGGTTGGGGGACTGTGGCTGGTGTCTGTGCGCTTGTGGGGTTGTGGGGCTGGCTGGCGTTGGCTTGCCGGCTGGTTTGGGGGCTGGCGGGCGGACGGGATGCATTGGCTTCTTGCCCCGTTGGGGGGCTCCTTCCCCTGGCCGGGACTCGTATGGGCACGTTGCTGTGTGGATGGCCGGGATGCTGTGTTTGCATTGGGCGTGGGGGCTGTGCGGTTTCTCTGCGTTTGGTTGCCGGTATGGGCTCTGCAGGGTTGGGTTGGGGCGGGCGGGGGCTGGCTTTGTTTGGCGGGGGGAGGGGCTCGCGTGGCGTCACGTTAAAGTGGTCTGGTGTGGGTCACGGGCCGTGGCGGGGGGTGGCGGCCTCCTGGCCGTAGTTCCTGGTTGTCGGCCGCGTGGACTGGGGGGATGTCCGGGCCCTCTACTCCTCCTACTTATAGCGCACACAGTCACACATATATAGGACTTTGGGGATTGTCCTGCGGGGAGGCATGGCGGGGGGTTGAGGATGCCTCCAATGGGGCTCCAGTCCTCCTGTCTTGTCCCCTGCTCGTCCATCCCTCAATCTTAGCTGCATATTAGACACTTAGGATTTGGGGGGCTTGGTTTG
Source organism: Nerophis lumbriciformis (assembly GCF_033978685.3). NCBI lineage: Eukaryota > Metazoa > Chordata > Actinopteri > Syngnathiformes > Syngnathidae > Nerophis > Nerophis lumbriciformis. The sequence goes on along the minus strand of NC_084551.2, from coordinate 60,038,876 downwards.
GTTGGGACCCACCATGACCTTGATGTCCCCCAATTTTAATCGCATTATTAGTTCCCACAAGCATACATATCTCACTCACGCTACAGTACACACATCAATAGGGACTGGAGGTCGGCTGTAACGGCTGACCTCCTAATTTTAACTACACAGTAGACACTCTGGGGGCCTTGTACACATGCATGGGGGGTTTGGGGTTCGGCGCACCCCTCATTGCCTCGTCGGCCGGCGGGGACTGCGGTCTGGTGGCCTGCCAGGCTTTTATTCATTTATTATTGTTATATATATTTTTTTATTTTTAATGTATTTATTATTTTTATTTTTATTATTTACTTATTTTTATTTTATTTTATTTTTTTAATTTTATTTTTTATTTTATTTTATTTTTTTATTTTTTATTTTTTTTTATTTTTTTTAAATCTTATTATTTATTTGTGTGTGGCGTCGCGCGGGTCTCACTTCCTGTTGGATGGGGTCCGTGCCCGTGTGGCCCGACCTTGCGCTGTGGGGTCTCTGTTGGTGACTTGGTGTGGTGGCGGCGCAGCCCCCGTGTCTGGTCTGGATGCTGTGTCTCGGTTGTTTGGGCGGTGGTGTGTTTGTGCGGGTTTGGGTTGGGGTGGGGGGCCTTTTGGTTGGGGGGGTTGTTGGTGTCTCTTGTTTGCGTGTTGGCGTTCGGGCTGACCGGCGGGCTGGCGCCGGCTGGTCTCCGTGGCCCTGGTGGCGTGTGGTTGCTGGTCGCAGTTTTTTTTTGATCGCTTTGATTTGATTGGCTGGTGCTGGCTGTCTGGGGTTATTGCGGCTGCTGTTTCTGCTGCCGTTTGTTTGTGGTGTGGGCGCCCGTGGCTGCTGGGTCTGGTGCAGGGGTGTGGCTGATGTTGTGACTGATGGCAGCGCGCGCGCGTGATGGCTGTCGGGGCTGACGAACTATGTATATGTGTGTGTATGTATGTATGTTTATATATGTGTATGTGTACATATGTGTATGTATATGTATATATGTGTATGTGTGGGTATGTATACGTGTATGTGTGTATGTGTATGTATATATGCATGTATGTATGTATATTTCTGGGGGTACGCTCTGGGCCTGCCTGTCAGACGGGGGTCGACGCCTCAGGCTACTGCATCCGAACTGCGTGTCTGGAGCTCCTGGGTCCCGCTGTCCATCCCTTCCGGGTGCCCGTCTTGGTTGGGGCCTGTTGGGCCTAGTCCCTGCGTCTATTGTGGTAGCTTGGTGCTGCAAGGTATTCCGAGGTGCTGCGAGTCGGCCAGTTGCTGGGGTAGTGACCTTGTTTGTCAGCATGTCTGTGATCTTCTTTTAATTCTTTTTTTTTTTAATTAATTAATTAATTAATTAATTTATTTATTTATTTTTTAATATATTTTATTAATATTATTTTTTAATTTTCCCCTCCCTCAGGGGGGGGGCTCGGCGGGGCGGTTGCTGGTTGTTCCATCTCCATCGTTGGGGTCCCTGCGGGTGGGGTGGGTGGTTCCCGTGGCCCTGTGCCTGGGTGGTCCTGCGGCGGCCGGTTTGGGTGGGGTGGCCGGGGGCTGGCCTCGCCGCGCTCTCCGGGGGTGGGGGGTGGGCTCGTGGGGGCCCGGTTGCCGGTGGGGCGGGGGCGGTCTTCCCGTCCGGTTGCGGGGAGTCTCTGGGTCCCTCGGGCGGGGCGTCTCGCCTTTCTGCCCGTGTGGGGTGTGGTCTCTCGCTGGCTTGGGGTCTGGCTGTCCCCTGCTTTTCTCGTGCCCTGTCCTCTGCCGGGTGCGTCTGTCTGCGGCCTGCTGCTGGCCCTTGTGGGCGGTACGGTGGGTCGGGCTCTGGGGTTCCTGTCGCTGGCCGGCTTGGCTGCGTGGGGGCGGTGGTCCCTGGTTCCCTGGGCACCACGCCTCCTGTTTGTGGGTTGGGCTCTCGGGGGTGATGGGGCCGCGCTCTGGCTCCCACGCACTCTGGGAGTCGAATGTATTGTACATGCAAATTCACATATGCTCACATACGTACATAGGTACCTACGCTCCCACATACATACACAAATACAGTACATATTTACCTACCTAATGTTCGTACATCCACACGCACATTCAATATACAAACATACACATACACATACTGTACATATACATTCACTGTACAAACACATATTCACATTCTGTACATATACATTCATTGTACAAACACATATACACATTCTGTACATATACAAGTACATATGCATACTTACACTCATGCACATAATCACGTTGCATCAAACATATATTAACGTTGTTGCCCTAGGGTAAACTGGGTGTAACACATGGCACACTGACAAAGCTTAACCTATTGTGACTATAACAATCTACAAGGTTAATGTAGGTTGCTTCTCTTTCTCCCCCTCCATTTTTCTGCATTCTTTTGTATCTCAAGTTATCATTACGTATATGTATTGTTGCATTTGAACAACTGTATTGTTGATAATAAAGGTAAATTATTGGTATTGTTCATTATCAATAGCGCTATTTCTATTGGTATTTGTATTGATCCATTTGTAGTGTAATAATGCTCATGGTTATTTCTGTATTATTTTTTATTTTTCGCTAACTGCTTATTTGCTATTACTTTTACCATCATATTTGTACATGTCATATTTGCTGATGTTGCTCTATTGTTGTTGTTGTTTGCTGTTGTTGTTTTTGTCTCTCTGTCTAATCCCCCTCTTGTCCCCACAATTTCCCCCTCTGTCTTCTTTTTTTTTCTCTTTCTATCCCCTCCTGCTCCGGCCCGGCTGCACTAAATGATAATATAAATACATTTAATAAAGTCAAATACAAATAAGGCAACAAGAGAAGTATCCTACACTTCTCTTTTGTAAAGTAAATCTGAACAGCCGACATGGGCATCTACATCAACTATATGATTTGCCTGAGAAGCTGGACAGGACATAAAAAAACAAACAAAAAAAAAACATAATAATGTGAGAGTCCAGTCCATAGTGGATCTAATATGATAGTGAGAGTCCAGTCCATAGTGGATCAAACATAATAGTGTGAGTCCAGTCCATAGTGGATCTAACATAATAGTGTGAGTCCAGTCAATAGTGGATCTAATATGATAGTGAGAGTCCAGTCCATAGTGGATCTAAAATAATAGTGTGAGTCCAGTCCATAGTGGATCTAACATAATAATGTGAGTCCAGTCCATAGTGGATCTAACATAATAGTGAGAGAGTCCAGTCCATAGTGGATCTAACATTATAGTGAGCGTCGTCCATAGTGGATCTAACATAATAGCGTAAGAGTCCAGTCCATAGTGGATCTAATATAATAGTGAGAATCTAGTCCATAGTGGATCTAACATAATAATGTGAGAGTCCAGTCCATAGTGGATCTAACATCATAATGTGAGAGTACAGTCCATAGTGGATCTAACATAATAATGTGAGAGTCCAGTCCATAGTGGATCTAATATGATAGTGAGAGTCCAGTCCATAGTGGATCTAACATATTAGTGTGAGAGCCCAGTCCATAGTGGATCTAATATAATAGTGAGAATCTAGTCCATAGTGGGACTAACATAATAGTGAGAGTCCAGTTTATAGTGGATCTAACATAATAGCGTGAGAGTCCAGTCCATAGTGGATCTAATATAATAGTGAGAATCTAGTCCATAGTGGATCTAACATAATAATGTGAGAGTCCAGTCCATAGTGGATCTAACATAATAGCGTGAGAGTCCAGTCCATAGTGGATCTAACATAATAGTGAGAGTCCAGTCCATAGTGGATCTAACATAATAGTGAGAGTCCAGTCCATAGTGGATCTAACATAATAGTGAGAGTCCAGTCCATAGTGGATCTAACATAATAGTGTGACGGTCCAGTCCATAGTGGATCTATCATAATAGTGAGAGTCCAGTCCATAGTGGATCTAACATAATAGTGAGAGTCCAGTCCATAGTGGATCTAACATAATAGTGGGAGATTCCAGTCCATAGTGGATCTAAAATAATAGTGAGAGTCCAGTCCATAGTGGATCTAAAATAATAGTGAGAGTCCAGTCCATAGTGGATCTAAAATAATAGTGAGAGTCCAGTCCATAGTGGATCTAACATAATAGTGTGAGAGTCCAGTCCATAGTGGATCTAGCATAATAGTGAGAGTCCAGATCATAGTGGATCTAACATAATAGTGAGAGTCCAGTCCATAGTGGATCTAACATAATATTGTGAAAGTCCAGTCCATAGTGGATCCAACATAATAGTGTGAGTCCAGTCCATAGTGGATCTAACATATTAGTGAGAGTCCAGTCCATAGTGGATCTAACATAATAGTGAGGGTTCAGTCCATAGTAGATCTAACATAATAGTGAGGGTTCAGTCCATAGTGGATCTAACATAATAGTGTGAGAGTCCAGTCCATAGTGGATCTAAAATAATAGTGAGAGTCCAGTCCATAGTGGATCTAACATAATAGTGTGAGAGTCCAGTCCATAGTGGCTCTAACATAATAGTGAGGGTTCAGTCCATAGTAGATCTAACATAATAGTGAGGGTTCAGTCCATAGTGGATCTAACATAATAGTGTGAGAGTCCAGTCCATAGTGGATCTAAAATAATAGTGAGAGTCCAGTCCATAGTAGATCTAGCATAATAGTGAGAGTCCAGATCATAGTGGATCTAACATAATAGTGAGAGTCCAGTCCATAGTGGATCTAACATAATATTGTGAAAGTCCAGTCCATAGTGGATCCAACATAATAGTGTGAGTCCAGTCCATAGTGGATCTAACATATTAGTGAGAATCCAGTCCATAGTGGATCTAACATAATAGTGAGGGTTCAGTCCATAGTAGATCTAACATAATAGTGAGGGTTCAGTCCATAGTGGATCTAACATAATAGTGAGAGTCCAGTCCATAGTGGATCTAACATAATAGTGTGAGAGTCCAGTCCATAGTGGATCTAACATAATAGTGTGAGAGTCCAGTCCATAGTGGATCTAATATAATAGTGAGAATCTAGTCCATAGTGGATCTAATATATTAGTGAGAGTCCAGTCCATAGTGGATATAATATGATAGTGAGAGTCCAGTCCATAGTGGATCTAACATAATAGTGAGAGTCCAGTCCATAGTGGATCTAACATAATAATGGGAGTCCAGTCCATAGTGGATCTAACATAATAGTGAGAGTCCAGTCCATAGTGGATCTAACATAATAATGGGAGTCCAGTCCATAGTGGATCTAACATAATAGTGAGAGTCCAGTCCATAGTGGATCTAACATAATAGTGAGAGTCCAGTCCATAGTGGATCTAACATAATAGTGTGAGTACAGTCCATAGTGGATCTAACATAATAGTCAGAGTCCAATCCATAGTGGATCCAATATAATAGTGAGGGTCCAGTCTATAGTGGATCTAATATAATAGTGAGAGTCCAGTCCATAGTGGATCTAACATAATAATGTGAGAGTCCAGTCCATAGTGGATCAAACATAATAATGTGAGAGTCCAGTCCATAGTGGATCTAATATGATAGTGAGAGTCCAGTCCATAGTGGATCTAACATAATAGTGTGAGTCCAGTCCATAGTGGATCTAACATAATAGTGTGAGTCCAGTCAATAGTGGATCTAATATGATAGTGAGAGTCCAGTCCATAGTGGATCTAAAATAATAGTGTGAGTCCAGTCCATAGTGGATCTAACATAATAGTGTGAGTCCAGTCCATAGTGGATATAACATAATAGTGAGAGAGTCCAGTCCATAGTGGATCTAACATTATAGTGAGCGTCCAGTCCATAGTGGATCTAACATAATAGCGTGAGAGTCCAGTCCATAGTGGATCTAATATAATAGTGAGAATCTAGTCCATAGTGGATCTAACATAATAATGTGAGAGTCCAGTCCATAGTGGATCTAACATAATAATGTGAGAGTCCAGTCCATAGTGGATCTAAAATGATAGTGAGAGTCCAGTCCATAGTGGATCTAACATATTAGTGTGAGAGCCCAGTCCATAGTAGATCTAATATAATAGTGAGAATCTAGTCCATAGTGGGACTAACATAATAGTGAGAGTCCAGTTTATAGTGGATCTAACATAATAGCGTGAGAGTCCAGTCCATAGTGGATCTAATATAATAGTGAGAATCTAGTCCATAGTGGATCTAACATAATAATGTGAGAGTCCAGTCCATAGTGGATCTAACATAATAGCGTGAGAGTCCAGTCCATAGTGGATCTAACATAATAGTGAGAGTCCAGTCCATAGTGGATCTAACATAATAGTGAGAGTCCAGTCCATAGTGGATCTAACATAATAGTGAGAGTCCAGTCCATAGTGGATCTAACATAATAGTGTGACAGTCCAGTCCATAGTGGATCTATCATAATAGTGAGAGTCCAGTCCATAGTGGATCTAACATAATAGTGTGAGTACAGTCCATAGTGGATCTAACATAATAGTGAGAGTCCAATCCATAGTGGATCTAACATAAAAGTGAGAGTCCAGTCCATAGTGGATCTAACATAATAATGAGAGTCCAGTCCATAGTGGATCTAATATAATAGTGAGGGTCCAGTCTATAGTGGATCTAATATAATAGTGAGAGTCCAGTCCATAGTGGATCTAACATAATATTGTGAGAGTCCAGTCCATAGTGGATCTAATATAATAATGAGGGTTCAGTCCATAGTGGATCTAACATAATAATGTGAGAGTCCAGTCCATAGTGGATCAAACATAATAATGTGAGAGTCCAGTCCATAGTGGATCTAATATGATAGTGAGAGTCCAGTCCATAGTGGATCTAACATAATAGTGTGAGTCCAGTCCATAGTGGATCTAACATAATAGTGTGAGTCCAGTCCATAGTGGATCTAACATAATAGTGAGAGAGTCCAGTCCATAGTGGATCTAACATTATAGTGAGAGTCCAGTCCATAGTGGATCTAACATAATAGCGTGAGAGTCCAGTCCATAGTGGATCTAATATAATAGTGAGAATCTAGTCCATAGTGGATCTAACATACTAATGTGAGAGTCCAGTCCATAGTGGATCTAACATAATAATGTGAGAGTCCAGTCCATATTGGATCTAATATGATAGTGAGAGTCCAGTCCATAGTGGATCTAACATATTAGTGTGAGAGCCCAGTCCATAGTGGATCTAATATAATAGTGAGAATCTAGTCCATAGTGGGACTAACATAATAGTGAGAGTCCAGTTTATAGTGGATCTAACATAATAGCGTGAGAGTCCAGTCCATAGTGGATCTAATATAATAGTGAGAATCTAGTCCATAGTGGATCTAACCTAATAATGTGAGAGTCCAGTCCATAGTGGATCTAACATAATAGCGTGAGAGTCCAGTCCATAGTGGATCTAACATAATAGTGAGAGTCCAGTCCATAGTGGATCTAACATAATAGTGAGAGTCCAGTCCATAGCGGGGCCAGCAGGAGACCATCCCGAGCCGAGACGGGTCAGCAGCGCAGAGACGTCCCCAACCGATGCACATGTGAGCGGTCCACCCTGGGTCCCGACTTTGGACAGCTAGCGCTTCATCTGTGGTCACCAAATCTGTGCCACCCCCTCTCCACGAAGGAGAGGGGGTTAGAGCAGAAAAGAAACGGCAGATCAACTGGTCTAAAAGGGGGGTCTATTTAAAGGCTAGAGTATACAAATGAGTTTTAAGATGCTTTAAAATGCTTCTACTGAGGTAGCATCTCTAACTGTTACCAGTAGAACATTCCATAGTACTGGAGTTTAATAGAAAACGCTCTATACTTTTTTTGGGCTCTGGGAATCACTAATAAGCCAGAGTTCTTTGGACGCAGATTTCTTGCCGGGACATATGGTACAATACAATCAGCAAGATAGGATGGAGCTAGACCGTGTAGTATTTTATACGTAAGTAGTAAAACCTTAAAGTCACATCTTAAGTGCACAGGAAGCCAGTGCAGGTGAGCCAGTATAGGTATATATATATGTAGGTATATATGTATATATGTATATATAGGTATATACAGTATAGGCGTAATATGATCAAACTTTCCTGGTCTTGTCAAAAGTCTTAAGTCGTCGGTACATTTCTGTAGTTCTATATTTAGCCGCATACCCAGAGGCGTTTAGCTGGAGAGGCCGTCTCGTAATCAGCGCTCTTTTCTGCCGAAGTGTCCTTGAACTAAACACGGGTGTGCTAATTGCTCCTCGCCGGCGATGTTCTGTACGTTTCGTCATTTTTTTGTGCACAAAATAACTTTTCAAGCTGTTTTGAGTCTGCACTATCATTGTTGTTATATTGGAGTTATTAATCCTTAAAAGCTGATGTTTTGCTTATTTATTTTCATTTTGAAAGCAGTATATTTGTCACATGCGCAAATATGTACATATATACATACATATATATGTGCATATATAGATACACATTCTGTGTATCTATATACACACACACACACACACATACTGTTTATATACACATACATATACACATTTACATATATCCATATACATACACATATATACATACAATATATACACTGTATATATACATGTATATACATACATATACATGTATACACACCTAAATACATTGTATATAGAAAAAAGGAAAACAATATTTTGTGATGCTAAAAAAATATTGATGTAATCATAGTAGTATCGACTAGATACACTCCTGTACTTGGTATCATTACAGTGGATGTCAGGTGGCGTTTGTTTACATTCAAGAAGGGCGTCATCAGCAGTGACGCCAGTGAGCTATTGTATCCTCCTACGCATGTTTAGCTATTCCTCGTCCTGCAGTGATAATGCTACTTGAAATAAACTTACTTTATTTGTTGCCATGGAGGTGAGGATTAGTGATCTTAATTTGTATCTTTAGTTTTTAGACCAAAATGCGTCCATGCTCCCTTTTCTCTCTACACATTGTGTCTGTTTGTAAGTACGCCGTGATTTTGCGCTGCCGAACATGCTTCTCTGCTCGTAAAACCAGCAATGTCATGATGTGACGACGCGCCGTCATGCCAGTTACAAAAAAAAAGGGGGAGGCGGGGATCGGTACTTTTTAGAGGCCGTATTTTACCGAATATGATTCATTAGTATCGCAGTACTATAGTAGTACCGGTATACCGTACAACCCTACTTTGTAGGCATACTTGCCAACCTTGAGACCTCCGATTTCGGGAGGTGGGGGGTGGGGGGCGTGGTTAAGATGTATATATATATATAAGAAATACTTGACTTTCAGTGAATTCTAGCTATATATATATATATATATATATATATATATATATATATATATATATATATATATATCTATGTGTGTGTGTGTGTGTGTATATATAAATAAATAAAATAAATACTTGAATTTCAGTCTTCATTTATTTACACATATACACACACATAACACTCATCTACTCATTGTTGAGTTAAGGGTTGAATTGTCCATCCTTGTTCTATTCTCTGTCACTATTTCAGAACACACACATTCCACAAATATACATTATAAAATCAATAAGAAAACGGGAGCTCTAATTTGGGAGTCTGAATTAGGATCAGAAGTTCCTATATAAACATTGCGCACTCACGTCGCCTTTTTGTATTGATTACTGCAGCTGTGCACTGGATTCATTCACAAATACAAACTACAACTCACAAACACTTTAGAGTTAGGCTCCACCATCAGAATGTGTACTTAAACTTATAAAGATCACATGGATATTATTCAGTGAGTTGATTCACCAAAACTAACCTGTTGTACAGGAGGAAAAAGCACACAGGACGTTTCAATTGTTCACAGACTGGTCGCGCTCATCAGAATGACAAGACACTTCCGGTCTGCAGGTGATAGCATTCAATTGGGAAGAAACGCCCTACTGCCCCCTACTGACCAATGTGTATACTGATAAATGTGTAATGACAGCTCCAAAAACGAATTCAAACCACAAAATAAAATAAATAAATCAACACAAAAATGTGACACATTATGGGTGGGTCACATATGCATGTACAGTAGATGGCAGTATTGTCCTGTTTAAAAGTGTCACAACATTGCTGTTTACGGCAGACTGCTGCTGTTGTGTGTTGTTACCGCGCTGGGAGGACGTTAATGAAACTGCCTAACAATAAACCCACATAAGAAACCAAGAACTCGCCCTCGATCATTAGCTGTTTATATTGTGGGAAAGCGGACGTGTGAACAGGCTGTCAACACGTCACTCAGGTCCGCATGGAGCTGGAGGGGGCGTGGCCTCCAGCTCCGCCTGAATTTCGGGAGATTTTCGGGAGAAAATTTGTCCCGGGAGGTTTTCAGGAGAGGCGCTGAATTTCGGGAGTCTCCCGGAAAATCCGGGAGGGTTGGCAAGTATGTTTATAGGCGTACTTAAAATCTCAAAAAGGGACAATCATGGTATCTTTTGGGGCAGGAATGTGTCAGATTCAAACATTGAACTATCTATTACACAAGACAAGAAGAAGGAATCAAGCGGAGACAGAGTTGAATTTTACTCATGAGGAGAGACGTATTGGGCTGCACATTCAGTTACAGTTCCACCCTACGCTCTAAGGTACAGTCCCACGTGCTCCTCTATTTATTCGGGAGGTCCTTAGTTTACATCACTGACACAATACATGATTATTGTATGGAAATGGGCTGACACTCGTGATCTCGCCCTGTCTCTGTCCCGTCCGCGCCGAGGTACTCGATGTCCGTCCTTGGCTGTCAGCAGGCAGGGTCTGGAACCAAACTGCTGACAACAGAAAACTCGCAAAGCAAGACCACGAGTTGTGTCTTTGCACAGATAGAAAAGTACAACTTCAGCACAATTGATAATAACCATAGCAACGACCTTTAATCCTTGTGTAATGTTCATATTGTTGTTACTCAGGCAGCGTTTGTGGGTCTGATGGACCCGTTGCATTTTGTGGCTTTTAATGCCTCACAATCAAACACTTTTATGTTAAAATACTGAACAGATGTTTATTGGGATAAGGTAAACATCTGTTCAGTATTTTAACATAAAAGTGTTTGATTGTGAGGCATTAAAAGCCACAAAATGCAACGGGTCCATCAGACCCACAAACGCTGGCTGAGTAACAACAATATGAACGTTGCACGGAAAATTTCTCTGGCAGTTTCTGCCTCCCACAGGGATTCTTCTTTTGTGTTTCTGCACCTGCGGTTCCCACACAAGGTTGCAACATTGTTTGTCAACACTGTCTGCTCTCTTTTTCTCGCACATTTGACAATCTGATGTTCTGTGTACCTACACTCTGTCCTCCTCCTGTCTAGGCTTGCTGTGTGTGTGTGTGTGTGTGTGTGTGTGTGTGTGTGTGTGTGTGTGTGTGTGTGTGTGTGTGTGTGTGTGTGTGTGTGTGTGTGTGTGTGTGTGTGTGTTCTATTAGCCCCGGGTCCAGTGGACCCTTTCATGTCTGTGTGATCATGTTTTTGTTTTGGTCATGTTCGTTTTGGTTTTTGGACTTTTTGTGCACTTTTGTTTTGTCACCATAGCAACCATTAGTTTTCACCTGTCACGTCACGCACCTGTTTCACGTTTTGAGTCACTCACCTGTTTTCGTTAATCATGTCTATAGTATTTAAGTTCATTGTTTTCAGTTTGTCGTTCTGACGACATCCCCACAATTATGCTCTACACACTCTTCATCCTCTTAGATCCTGCTTCATGTCCCATGCCAAAGTAAGTTTTTGTTCCATGTTTATAGTCTTTTTGTTTTTCATAGTTTGTTCTCCGCCATTGTTGAGCGCCTTTTGTTTACTTCCTTGTTTTGTAGTTATAGTGTTAAATAAAAATGTACCTTCATTCCCGTCTCGCCCGAGCCAACTTTCCGTTACATCCCGGAAAAGCAAACACCCAGGACTAAGTCATGACAGTGACAAAACAAAAGTGCACAAAAAGTCCAAAAACCAAAACGAACATGACCAAAACAAAAATATGATCACACAGACATGACAGACCCGGACATCTTATATGTAATAGAAATGTGTAAGGGGGGTGTATGGTGTGTGGTCATTAAATATGTATTCTGATATATGTTCTTCACAGAAAATGAGCCAAAGTCAGTGAGTCTCAGTTTGAAAAATTAATTAATTGTATCATTTTTCTTTTAATAAAAAATGAAAACGGGTCCCACAGACCCGAACACCACATAAGAGTTGTGTGATAACTTGTACATAATTATTCTAACAGAATGTCAAACTCGTTTTTATTGAGGGCCACATCGACCACATTGAATTCAAAGTCTCCCTACTAACCCACCAGTGCCTCCATGGAAATGCCCACCTCTACCTCAAAGGATTACTCACCCCCAAATCCTCCACACGACACCTCCGCTCCGGACAGGCTAACCTCCTTTAACCTCCGAGGACAAAGCTACGAACAATGGGAGACCGGGCTTTTTGCTCCGCCACTCCAAGTCTGTGGAACGCTCTCCCTGACCACCTGAGGGCACCACAGACTGTGGATGCTTTAAAAAAAAAGGCTTAAAAACCCTTCTTTTTAAAAAAGCCTTTTTTTTTTAGATATATGCATAGTAGTTCTAGCTATTTGGCTGTTCTAGTTTTTATTTTTTTTTATTATTTTTTTATTATTATTATTATTTATTTTTTTAATACACTGGTAGCACTGTGAGGTGTTTTGCTCAATGTAAAGTGTTTTTTACATATAAAATCTATTATTATTATTATTATAAGGCAATTTTACTTTTTTTTGTGTGGCCACAAGCCGTATTATGAACAATCGGGGAAGGATTCCGGGCGGAATACATTGTGGTGGTCTACAGCCATGCATTTCTAGTTATGAGAGTCAATCGTCAATCAATAGACTGTAGTGTGTCTTCAGATACCCCGACCGCAGTGGCAGAAAGTTGCATGGAACAATCCCCTCGGTCCATTAGGACCAGAATGTCCAACATTGACGTCTCCCATGGAGACATTGGAAGTTATCCAATCCCGGCTCTGCCTTTCCAGCCTGCTTGGGTTTTCTCGTTATCCTCTCATAAGGTCACGGCTCACCGGTATCGGGGTTGGGGGGGACGGGGGACGGGAGGGCGTCATTCCTGAAGGAAATTGATTATTGATTGTGACCAACAACATAAGTGATTGAGGGTGGCAAGAGACAGGCGCAGCCAGGGGAACAACACGGGCTCAATAAAGAATGATTGAAGCGTGTCGCCGGCCGACGGGAAGTGAGGCGGATTTTGCCCGCCATCCCTTTTGGAGGAGGCAGATCGTCCCTGGCCTGCGTGCGTGCATGGATGTCTTTTTTCTTCTTTAACGTTGTGATCATCTCTGACTTCAACACTGCAAAAAGTCAGTGTTCAAAAACAAGACAAAAAAATACAAAAATTAGTTGTTTTTTTATTTGAAAATAAAAAAATTAGGGATATTTTATTTGAACTAAGCAAAATTATCTGCCAATAAAACAAGAAATTTTGGATTGTCAAGACTTTCCAAAACAAGTCAAATTAGCTAACCTCAATGAACCCAAAAATAGCTTAAAATAAGTATATTCTCACTAATAACAAGTGCACTTTTCTTGGTAGAAAAAAAGAGACCTTTTTGCTCAATATGTTGAAAAATATTCTTAAATGAAGTAAATGCTAGTGCCATTATCTTGACATAATGATATGCGCTCGGCATTAAATTTCTTGAAAGCAGCAAACTTATACTAAAAACTAATTTATTGTTCTTAATGGAAAGGCAACAAGGCAAGCGCTTGTTACTCTCGGGGTCTCCTAGCCGCTCAGGCAAATCATATGGTCTAAAAATGCATTTTTCCATGGATAACATGACATCATCGCGCCAAGTGCGTGCTCTTTCAGTCAATTAGTGCACATATTTACAGCCCGGCCCTCGGCCAAAATTGTTTTAATTGTAATTTTGAAGAATTTATCTGAATGTGCATGAACTATTTCTGTTCAAAATTGTTTGAAATGTTAAATGTTTAAATATTAACTGTCAGTTTACTGTACTGTGCCAACTGTACTACTATATGAGTACATATTTTCTATTGTTTCATTGACAATAAAACAGCAAAGTCCATTTGGCTGTCATCTGTTTTAATTATGAGACACAATTGTGTCAAAGTCATGATTTTTTTTTTTTTCATGCTTGAAATAAGAAATGACTACTTTAAAAAAAGTAGTTTTATACTTGTGAGTGTTGATGACACAGCTTTGCAACATTTGATATTCTACTTTCTGTCAAGACTTGGACTATGGCGTGGTTTGTTCTCCCGTGGTGCAAATGAACATTTGGACCAGACATGGCGTGAAGGTGAAGACATATTTAATTTTACTATAACAAAAAGAACAAACTAAAGGCGCGCACAAGGCGGAAGTACAAACTTGACAAATGAAACCAATACTTGCACGTGGGCAAAAAACTAAGGACATGAACAAAAGTCGCTAACTGTGGCATGAATCGAAAAAACTTACTTGGACAGGGCATGAAGTACGCAGAGGTAAACAGAGTGTGACAGGGGTATGAATCCGGATGTCGCCAGAACGACAAACTGAAAACAATGAACTTAAATACTAGTGACATGATTAGTGAAAACAGGTGCGTGACTCAAAACGTGAAACAGGTGCGTGACGTGACAGGTGAAAACTACTGGGTTGCTATGGTGACAAACAAGAGTGCACAATGAGTCCAAACGTGGAACAGGTGAAACTAATGGGTAACTATGGAAACAAGACAAGGGAGTGAAAAGCCAGAAACTAAAGAGTCCAATAACTAAACAAAACAAAACATGACTAAAACAAAACATGATTACACAGACATGACAGTTTCAAGCATGTTTTACTCAATATAGGTCATCAAATCTCAGCAACAAGCTGTAATTAATATCTTACTGAGATCATTTAGGACCAAAACACTTAAAACAAGTAAAACACTCTAACATAAAATCTGCTTAGTGAGAAAAAGTATCTTATCAGACAGAAAATAAGCAAATATCAATATATGATTGAAACTTTTTTTATTATTTTGCACTTTGAAAAATGTCCCATTAATTTCAATGGGAATTTCCAAAACATTTGGGAATTTCGGGAAAAGCGGGAATTTTTTTTGAAAATAGTAAAAAAAACTAAAAACTTGAATGGTCTGAATGAGTTGAAATGGTTGGTGCTGGAATTTTTCAAATCGGTCGACAAATGCTGAAGTAGGAACATTTTTTTAATTGAGAAATTATATTAAAGTTAAAGTACCAATGATTGTCACACACACAATAGGTGTGGCAAAAATATGCTCTGCATTTGACCCATCACCCTTGATCACCCCCTGGGAGGTGAGGGGAGCAGTGAGCAGCAGTCGTGGCCGTGCCCGGGAATCATATTTGGTGATTTAACCCCCAATTCCAACCCTTGATGCTGAGTGCCAAGCAGGGAGGTAATGGCTCCCATTTTTACAGTCTTTGGTATGACTCGGCCGGGGTTTGAACTCACAACCTACCCATCTCAGGGCGGACACTCTAACCAGGAGGCCACTGAGATGAGATATTAAGGAATTCCTGGAATTTCGGGAAAACCGGGAATTTTTCCAGTTCGAAAAACAACTTTGTTTTTAGTCCTGATTAAGAGGAATGTTTGGACGGTTGAAGTGGGTTGAAAAATGTGGAAGAAGGAGTTGCCAGAAAAAAGGGTTTAAAAAAACGGGAATTCTGTGAATTCCTGGAATTTTTCTGAACTTGGAAAAATGATTTTTTGAAGGTCCAGGATGAGTGGAATATGTTGAAGGTGGAATGATTTGAACCGGTTGAAAAATGTGTAAATGGTGGAAGTTTGAAAAATGGCCAATTCATTTTCGAATGGGAAAACTGTCCCGGAAAATCTGAAAATCTGGGAATTTTTTGGAATTTGTCAAGGGAAAGCCCGCGATTCCCGAATTGGCTGAACAGTTTGAAGTTGGGACGGTTTGAATCGGGTAAAAAATGTGGAAGGTAGAGCGCCCCAAAATCTGGAGAAGAAGAAGAAGAAGTAGAATAAGTTTAATAAAAAGATGAATTTTGCTGTAGAGAATCATAGGTGATGGCTGGACTAGTCATTGGAATATATGGTTAGAAAGTTGGGTATCCTGTTGGGATGGACGGCTGGATGGATGAATGGATGGATAAGTTGTTGGTTGATGGCTGGACTGGTGGTGGGAATAAATGGTTAGAAAGTTGGGTATCCAGTTGGGATGGATGGATGGATGAATGGATAAGTGGGTGTTTGGCTGGTTGAATAGAATGGGGAATGGGATATAGGACCAAAGGATGGATGGGTTTGATGAACAGAGCGATATTAAGTCAATAACATCAGCAGCTTTGTAGGACCTGAAAATATTGCCAAAATCAAAGGAATAGTCCAAAGCAGACTTTTAAAGAATAATCCACAATTTTGTCTCCAGCAAGTGATACTACTGTACTGACCTTCTCTCGGGGCTCTCTAAACGAGCTGTGAAGCAGCTGCAGAACAGCCAGAATCCTGCTGCTCGAGTCCTGACAAGAACCAGAAAATATGACCATATTAGTCCAGGGCTTAGGTCGCAGCACTGGTTTCCTGCTGCTCAGAGAGTAGACTTTAAAATACTTTGGATGGATGGGTGAATGGTGGCTGGATGCATGGATGGATGGATGGATGGTTGTATGAATGGATGAATGAGTGGAAGCAGGGATTAATGGGTGGATGGAAGTGGGGCTGGATGGATGAATGGATGATGCAAGAGTGTCTGGATAGAAGAGTGTTTGAACAGATAGATGGATGATAGATAAATGAGTGTCTGGATGTGGGCAAATTCATTTTCGAATGGGAAAATTGTCCCGGAAAATCTGAAAATCTGGGAATTTTTTTGGAATTTGTCAAGGGAAAGCCCGCGATTCCCGAATTGGCTGAACAGTTTGAAGTAGGGACGGTTTGAATCGGGTAAAAAATGTGCAAGGTAGAGTGCCCCAAAATCTGGAGAAGAAGAAGAAGAAGTAGAAGAAGTTTAATAAAAAGATGAATTTTGCTGTAGAGAATCATAGGTGTGAATGTTTTGGAGCATTCACACACATGATTTTGTTTGTTTTTAGTAGAATAATGCAAAAACTACACCACCAATTCCTACACAACTTCTATCAGTATCAGTAGTCCAGAATCTTCATAGACCAACCTAATTAGGAACCGGTACCAAAGAATACCAGGGCTCTGTATACATCCCCACTCCCGTTCTACAAACAAAAGGCTGGGCAAACAAAGACATTTATACTGGAGTGCTTCTTCATTAGTTTGCTTATCAAATCATGTTGGTCCAGCTCCCCCTGACCCAGAACTAATAATGGTGCAGTCCTATATCAGCCCGCTATTCCAATACAGTGAAGATGCACCAACAAATAAGAGTTGTATCAAGTGAAAAGTAGCCTGTTTTAGCATGATAGTGGTGTAGGTCAGGGGTCGGCAACCCAAAATGTTGAAAGAGCCATATTGGACCAAAAATACAAAAACAAATCTGTCTGGAGCCGCAAAAAAATTAAAAGCCATATTACATACAGATAGTGTGCCATGAGATATAAATTGAATTAAGAGGACTTAAAGGAAACTAAATGAGCTCAAATATAGCTACAAATGAGGCATAATGATGCAATATGTACATATAGCTAGCCTAAATAGCATGTTAGCATCGATTAGCTTGCAGTCATGCAGTGACCAAATATGTCAATAACATCAACAAAACTCACCTTTGTGCATTCATGCAGAACGTTAAAAGTTTGGTGGACAAAATGAGACAGAAAAAGGATAAAACACGTCCTAGAAAGTCGGAGAAAGTTATACATGTAAACAAACTAGGGTGAGTTCAAGGACCGCCAAAATTCGTAGGACAAAACGGCGCTCGCCAAATACTCGAATCAGTGAAGCATGTTTAATATAAACAGTGGGATTTATAACAATTAGGGAGGTTTGTGTCATGTTTGTCCTCCTACAGAAACCATATTAAAACAAAAAATATATTTTTTTCCCCCCTCATCTTTTGCCATTTTTCATACATTTTTAAAAAAGCTCCAGAGAGCCACTAGGGCGGCGCTAAAGAGCCGCATGCGGCTCTAGAGCCGCGGGTTGCCGACCCCTGGTGATCCCAATTTGCGGAGGCAAGACACAACGTGCAGGTAAAATGAGTCTTAAATCCATAAACAAGGGAAAACACAATGAGGTGTGCAGCAGGGGAGTGCACTAGAAGCACAGGGCAAGCAAGTATAAAGTGCATTAAAGGGGAACATTATCACCAGACCTATGTAAGCGTCAATATATACCTTGATGTTGCAGAAAAAAGACCATATATTTTTTTAACCGATTTCCGAACTCTAAATGGGTGAATTTTGGCGAATTAAACGCCTTTCTATTATTCGCTCTCGGGAAGCAATCCACCATTTTCTCACTTTCGTCGGTGTGTTGTCGGAGGGTGTAACAACACGAACAGGGACGGATTGAAGTTGCACCAGCATACTTGCCAAGCCTCCCGGATTTTCCGGGAGACCCCCGAAATTCAGCGCCTCTCCCGAAAACCTCCCGGGACAAATTTTCTCCCGAAAATCTCCCGAAAATCAGGCGGAGCTGGAGGCCACGCCCCCTCCAGCTCCATGCGGACCTGAGTCCGCTTTCCCATGATATAAACAGCGTCCCTGCCCAATCACATTATAACTGTAGAATGATGGAGGGCGAGTTCTTGGTTTCTTATGTGGGTTTATTGTTAGGCAGTTTCATTAACGTCCTCCCAGCGTGGCAACAACACACAACAACAGCAGTCACGTTTTTGTCTACCGTAAAGCAGTTCGTCTGCCGTAAACAGCAATGTTGTGACACTTTTAAACAGGACAATACTGCCATCTATAACATCAATAACATATACGGCTTTTAGAGTGCAGTGCACAACTGCGCCCACAACAAGAAGACGAAGCAGAAGAACGAGGAAGATATGGCGACGCCGACGACAAGTAAGATGAAGAAATACGCTTTGTTGCACCTTTCCTGCCTGAGTCCGGCGATTAGTTGCAAATCTTGCTTTATTGATTGCTTGCACACAGCCAATCCAACACAAAACAAACTAGTCCCCGCCCGCACTCACGCTACCGCTCCCTCTCTTCTCTCGCCCACACACTCACTGACGTCACTCACCTCACATGCTCACCTATTAAAGGGCCACACACACACATACGCAAAGACGGCGTGGCGCAGTGGAAGAGTGGCCGTGCGCGACCCGAGGGTCCCTGGTTCAATCCCCACCTAGTACTAACCTCGTCATGTCCGTTGTGTCCTGAGCAAGACACTTCACCCTTGCTCCTGATGGGTGCTGGTTAGCGCCTTGCATGGCAGCTCCCTCCATCAGTGTGTGAATGTGTGTGTGAATGGGTAAATGTGGAAGTAGTGTCAAAGCGCTTTGAGTACCTTGAAGGTAGAAAAGCGCTATACAAGTACAACCCATTTACATTTATTTACTCTCATAACAGCTTGTAAGTTCCAAGCCGCAGCTGCGGTTGGACCTGGATAGCCTCCGGGAAGAAGTAGTGGACTACCAAGTGCTTGGCAGTGAAGATCTTCCTCGGGAAGCAAAGATTGACCGGTTTTGGGCCATGCTAGGGAGAGATGGAAAATTCCAGACTCTAATGCATTTGATGAAAGCACTTTTGTGCGTGTCACACATCAATGCATCATCAGAGAGGGTGTTCAGCATGGTTAGAAAAATAGTGACAGAGAATAGAACAAGGATGGACAATTCAACCCTTAACTCAACAATGAGTAGATGAGTGTTATGTGTGTGTATATGTGTAAATAAATGAACCCTGAAATTCAAGTATTTCTTTTATTTATATATACATATGTATATAATAAAATAAATATATATATATATATATAGCTAGAATTCACTGAAAGTCAAGTATTTCTTAGATATATATATATATATATATATATATATATATATATATTTATATATATATATATATATATATATATATATATATATGAAATACTTGACTTGGTGAATTCTAGCTGTAAATATACTCCTCCCCTCTTAACCACGCCCCTAACAACGCCCCGCCCCAACCACGCCCCCCGCCCCACCTCCGACCACGCCCCCCCACACACCTCCCGAAATCGGAGGTCTCAAGGTTGGCAAGTATGTGCACCAGTGGCCCAAAGATGCGAAAGTGGCAAGAAATTGGACGAAATTTGTTCAAAATACGAGGCTGTGGGGAAAGCCGACGAAAATGGTCAGTCGTTTGTTCCGCACACTTTACGGACGTAAGCTATGCTACGACAGAGATGGCAAAAAATGTGTGGCTATCCTGCGACACTCAAAGCAGATGCATTTCCAACTGGACTGGACAGATCAGCTTTCAGGAAAAGAGAGCGGATGAGGGTATGTCTACAGAATATATTAATTGATGAAAACTTTATTCATTACTCGAGGTTTTACGTAAATTATTATACATAAACTGTCCATCCATCCATCCATCTTCTTCGGCTTATCCGAGGTCGGTTCGCGGGGGCAGCAGCCTAAGCAGGGAAGCCCAGACTTCCCTCTCCCCAGCCACCTCGTCCAGCTCTTCCCAAGGGATCCCGAGGCGTTCCCAGGCCAGCCGGGAGACATAGTCTTCCCAGCGTGTCCTGGGTCTTCCCCGTGGCCTCCTACCGGTCGGACGTGCCCGAAACACCTTCCCAGGGAGGCGTTCGGGTGGCATCCTGACCAGATGCCCGAACCACCTCATCTGGCTCCTCTCGATGTGGAGGAGCAGCGGCTTTACTTTGAGCTCCCCCCGAATGACAGAGCTTCTCACCCTATCTCTAAGGGAGAGCCCCGCCACTCGGCGGAGGAAACTAATTTCGGCCGCTTGTACCCGTGATCTTGTCCTTTCGGTCATGACCCAAAGCTCATGACCATAGGTGAGGATGGGAACGTAGATCGACCGGTAAATCAAGAGCCTTGCCTTCCGGCTCAGCTCCTTCTTCACCACAACGGATCGATACAGCGTCCGCATTACTGAAGACGCCGCACCAATCCGCCTGTCGATCTCACGATCCACTCTTCCCCCACTCGTGAACAAGACTCCGAGGTACTTGAACTCCTCCACTTGGGGCAAGATCTCCTCCCCAACCCGGAGATGGCACTCCACCCTTTTCCGGGAGAGAACCATGGACTCGTACTTGGAGGTGCTGAGTCCCATCCCAGTCGCTTCACACTCGGCTGCGAACCGATCCAGTGAGAGCTGAAGATCTTGGCCAGATGAAGCCATCAGGACCACATCATCTGCAAAAAGCAGAGACCTAATCCTGCAGCCACCAAACCGGATCCCCTCAACGCCTTGACTGCGCCTAAAAATTATGTCCATAAAGGTTATGAACAGAATCGGTGACAAAGGGCAGCCTTGGCGGACTCCAACACTCACTGGAAACGTGTCCGACTTACTGCCGGCAATGCGGACCAAGCTCTGACACTGATCATACAGGGAGCGAACTGCCACAATAAGACAGTCCGTTACCCCATACTCTCTGAGCACTCCCCACAGGACTTCCCGAGGGACACGGTCGAATGCCTTCTCCAAGTCCACAAAGCACATGTAGACTGGTTGGGCAAACTCCCATGCACCCTCAAGGACCCTGCCGAGAGTATAGAGCTGGTCCACAGTTCCACGACCAGGACGAAAACCACACTGTTCCTCCTGAATCCGAGGTTCGACTATCCGGCGTAGCCTCCTCTCCAGTACACCTGAATAGACCTTACCGGGAAGGCTGACACATACACAACACATAAACTGTTTACCAATAATTTAGCTTAAAAACATTTATTTGTTTCAATCATTCGAGTACATTCGGGTAGTCTTGTGTAATGCAGTATTTTGTGTCTATTTAGGTATGGTTAACCTGAGTGCTGAAATCGTGGAAAAATATATGTTCTTAGCGCGCCTGAAATGGGCTGTCTGCACTCTCAAAGTGCATGTTGTTGCCAAATGTATTTCATATGCTGTAAACCTAGTTCATAGTTGTTAGTTTCCTTTAATGCCAAACAAACACATACCAATCGTTGGTTAGAAGGCGATCGCCGAATTCGTCCTCGCTTTCTCTGTCGTGTCGTTTTTGTCGGTTTCGCTTGCATACGGTTCAAAAACCGATATGGCTCAATAGCTTCAGTTTCTTCTTCAATTTCGTTTTCGCTACCTGCCTCCACACTACAACCATCCGTTTCAATACATGCGTAATTTGTTGAATCGCTTAAGCCACTGAAATCCGAGTCTGAATCCGAGCTAATGCTGTTCTTTCCGCCATGTTTGTTTGTGTTGGCTTCACTATGTGACGTCACAGGAAAATGGACGGGTGGTTAAAATCAGGCACTTTGAAGCTTTTTTTAGGGATATTGCGTGATGGGTAAAATTTTGAAAAAAACTTCGAAAACTAAGATAAGCCACTGGGAACTGATTTTTAATGGTTTTAACTAGTGATGGGTCCGGCAACACCGATGCATCGGCGCATGCGTCGAGCTCATAGAGCAAAACCCTGTGTCGGTGCGCGTACCGCTTTTAGAAAGTCACGTGACCGATCATGAGCTGTTTTGGTCACGTGACCGATACGCGAACTGTGTCGCACTGACGCCTCCTCTGTGCCCTGTGAGCGGGTCTTTTCTACAGCCGGAGAAATAATAACTAAGAGAAATCGTCTAAAATGTAATACGTCGGAAAAACTTTTTTTTAATTTTTTTTTTTATAAAAATGTGTAAAAAAATTAAATTAAAAAAATTCCCAGTCCACAATCATCCACAACACGTTCTCTTAGATTTCCATGTTATGATACATGTTCACGTTATTTATTGACTGTATCTAAAAAAGATAAAAATATATTTTTATTTAAATGAAGATATGAAATAATCCTAAATGAAATACAATGACTTGGTTTATATTATTGTATATACTAGGGCAGGGGTCACCAACGTGGTGCCCGCGGTCACCAGGTAGCCCGTAAGGACCAGATGAGTCGCCCGCTGGCCTGTTCTAAAAATAGCTCAAAGAGCAGCACTTACCAGTGAGCTGCCTCTATTTTTTAAATTGTATTTATTTACTAGCAAGCTGGTCTCGCTTTGCTCGACAATTTTAATTCTAAAAGAGACAAAACTCAAATAGAATTTGAAAATCCAAGAAAATATTTTAAAAACTTGGTCTTCACTTGGAATAAGCGGTAGAAAATGGATGGATGGATGGGTCTTCACTTGTTTAAATAAATTCATTTATTTTTTTACTTTGCTTCTTATTACTTTTAGAAATACAATTTTAGAGAAAAAATACAACCTTAAAAATGATTTTAGGATTTTTAAACAAATATACCTTTTTACCTTTTAAATTTCTTCCTCTTCTTTCCTGACAATTTAAATCAATGTTCAAGTAAAATTTTTTTTTTTTTTATTGTAAAGAATAATAAATATTTTAGCTTCTGTTTTTTCGACGAAGAATATTTGTGAAATATTTCTTCAAACTTACTATGATTAAAATTCAAAAAAATTATTCTGGCAAATCTAGAAAATCTGTAGAATCAAATTTAAATCTTATTTCAAAGTATTTTGAATTTCTTTTAAAATTTTTGTTCTGGAAAATCTAGAAGAAATACTGATTTGCCTTTGTTAGAAATATAGCTTGGTCCAATTTGTTAAATGTTCTAACAAAGTGCAGATTGGATTTTAACCAATTTAAAAACATGTCATCAAAATTCTAAAATGTATCTTAATCAGGAAAAATTACTAATGATGTTCCATAAATTCTTTTTTTAATTTTTTCAAAAAGATTCTAGTTTTTCTCTTCTTTTTGTCGGTTGAATTTTGAATTTTAAAGAGTCAAAATTGAAGATAAACTATGTTTCAAAATTTTATTTTAAATTTTTTCGTGTTTTCTCCTCTTTTAAACCGTTCAGTTAAGTGTTTTTTTCATCATTTATCCTCTACAAAAAACCTTCCGTAAAAGGAAAAAAAAATGTACGACGGAATGACAGACAGAAATACCCATTTTTTTTATATATATACATTTATTTATTTAGCTATTCTTGTTTAAATCACACTTACGTGTAACTTACAAATGACAATATATTTATTTATTTAAGTGTGTATCAAACTGGTAGCCCTTCGCATTAATCAGTACCCAAGAAGTAGTTTTTGGTTTCAAAAAGGTTGGTGACCCCTGTACTAGGGCATAAAATCAGTGTCAGTTGAGTCGGTCCATAGGTTGCCTGTAGGGATTTTTAATGTCCAGCAGATGTCAGTATTTAGTGACACAGTATCGACACAGTATCAATACAGTTTTGCAATGTGTCGAAACGCTTCATGACGCCTCATCAACCCATCACTAGTTTTAACCCTTCTGAAATTGTGATAATGTTCCCCTTCAAGCAATAAAAAAAACATTTAGAAAGCAAATCGTATGCAACATCGTACAATGGTCCCAGGCCGACTGGAAGGTGAGACCGGCATACAAAGGCGCTCGAGTGGGATTGGCCGCAGGTGCGTGTCCTAATGACCAAACAGAGGCAGGTGTGTGCAAGCAATCAGCTCTCCTAGCAACAAGAACTCAGACAGGAAAGAAGTGCTGACAAAAGAAATAAACACAAGAGACCTTCAACAAAACCGAAAGAAGACCTGGGGCCGTATTTATCAAGCGTCTTAGAATGACTCCTAAGAAGTCTGCTAAGAGTTGACTTATGAGCAGAGGTGGGTAGAGTAGCCAGAAATTGTACTCAAGTAAGAGTACTGTTACTTTAGAGATTTATTACTCAAGTAAAAGTAAGGAGTAGTCACCCAAATATTTACTTGAGTAAAAGTAAAAAGTACATACACACATACATTGATATATACAGTATATAATTTATATGTATTTATTTTGCTGTTTTTGTTTACATGTTAAAGGTGTTTTAATGAATATACATGCATGTTTAACATATAGATTCCTTTCTTTCATGAAGACAACAATATAAGTTGGTGTATTACCTGATTCTGATGACTTGCGTTGATTGGAATCAGACAGTCCTTTCTGTCTAATACCACATGAAAGTGGTGGGTTTTTGGCATCTTATTTGTCCAGCTTCCATATTCGTTTTTATACACTTTACAAGAAATATATTGGCGTCAAACTCCGTAGCTTGCTAGCTTGTTTGCGCTGGCTTTCGGAGACTCTTGTTTTGAAAGCGCAGGCGCGATGGAGCGGCACTTTTATTGGGAAGACAGGATCGTCCTCGTGCGGTTGAAATAAAAAAGTATATTTTTTCCTTCACACTTTTGATTGATTGATTGGAACTTTTATTATTAGATTGCACAGTACAGTACATATTCCGTACAATTGACCACTAAATGGTAACACCCGAATAAGTTTTTCAACTTGTTTAAGTCAGGTCATGTGACCACCTGGCTCTGTTTGATTGGTCCAACGTCACCAGTGACTGCATCTGATTGGTGGAACAAAATGAAACGTCACCAGTAAGGCAGGCACTTTGACGGTCTGTCTGACAGACCAAAACAAACAAAGCGTGCATTAACAGATCGATAAAAATTAGTAGCGAGCTGAATGTAGATAAAAGTAGCGGAGTAAAAGTAGCGTTCCTTCTCTATAAATATACTTAAGTAAAAGTAAAAGTATGTTGCATTAAAACTACTCTTAGAAGTACAATTTATCCCAAAAGTTACTCAAGTAGATGTAACGGAGTAAATGTAGCGCGTTACTACCCACCTCTGCTTATGAGTAAAGAAATTATTCGCTGAAAGCTGCACTTAAAAGTTAGTTATCAAGCGTCTTACTCACACTTTCAGCGAAGTGTAGGACTGAATCTTAAGTGTCACACTCAGAGCTGAATTACGACATTAAACGGAATTTTAGGTGACGTCATTTCTGTGTCCATAGAAATGACCAATCACGGAAGGGAATCCCTTGTCTAAGAATAAAGAAATATCTTAGAAATATTTAAGTGGACAATGGGAGTGTATATTTTGACGATAAACCACAAAATAATACAAAACAAACAAACAATTTTGGCAATGAATCAAAAATAAATGTTTTCTTTTCTTTCCAATTCGTTTTCCCAATGGCGAGACATCAAAGCATTGTGATGACCTTTAGTTCTGCTGTGAAAGCTCTGCTGCGTGATGTTGCTGATGAGATGACGCCCCTTATTATTAAATCTGTGACAAAAATAATACTCGCTCTGTCTAAACCAGGGGTGCTCACACTTTTTCTGCAGGCGAGCTACTTTTCAATTGATCAAGTTGTGGGGATCTACCTCATTCATATATATAATTTATATTTACTTATTTATGAAGTATATGTTTTTGTTAATAAGTTAGAGGTGTTTAATGATAATGCAGTCATGTTTAACACATAGTTAATATTGTTAATAAATTAAAGGTGTTTAATGATAATGCAAGTATATTTAATACATATAGTTAATATTGTTAACAAGTTAAAGGTGTTTAAAGATAATACAAGCATGTTTAATACATATAGTTAATATTGTTAACAAGTTAAAGGTGTTTAAAAATAATACAAGCATGTTTAATACATATAGTTAATATTGTTAACAAGTTAAAGGTGTTTAATGATAATACAAGCATGTTTAACACATATAGTTAATATTGTTAATAAGTTAAAGGTGTTTAAAGATAATACAAGCATGTTTAACACATATAGTTAATATTGTTAACAAGTTAAAGGTGTTTAATGATAATACAAGCATGTTTAACACATATAGTTAATATTGTTAATACGTTAAAGGTGTTTAAAGATAATGCAAGTATGTTTAACACATATAGTTAATAAATTAAAGGTGTTTAATGATAATACAAGTATGTTTAATACATATAGTTAATATTGTTAACAAGTTAAAGGTGTTTAAAGATAATACAAGCATCTTTAATACATATAGTTAATATTGTTAACAAGTTAAAGTTAAAGTTAAAGTTAAAGTACCAATGATTGTCACACACACACTAGGTGTGTCGAAATTATTCTCTGCATTTGACCCATCACCCTTGATCACCCCCTGGGAGGTGAGGGGAGCAGTGGGCAGCAGCGGTGGCCGCGCCCGGGAATCATTTTTGGTGATTTAACCCCCAATTCCAACCCTTGATGCTGAGTGACAAGCAGGGAGGAAATGGGTCCCATTTTTATAGTCTTTGGTATGACTCGGCCGGGGTTTGAACCCACAACCTACCGATCTCAGGGCGGACACTCTAACCACTAGGCCACTGAGTGGTGTTTAAAGATAATACAAGCATGTTTAATACATATAGTTAATATTGTTAACAAGTTAAAGGTGTTTAAAGATAATACAAGAATGTTTAACACATAGTTACTATTGTTAACAAGTTAAAGGTGTTTAAAGATAATACAAGCATGTTTAACACATATAGTTAATATTGTTAACAAGTTAAAGGTGTTTAAAGATAATACAGGTATGTTTAACACATATAGATTCCTTTCTTTCATGAAGACAAGAATATAAGTTGGTGTATTACCTGATTCTGATGACTTGCATTGATAGGAATCAGACAGTGGTGCTGATAACGTCCGCATTTTCGAATGGAGGAGAAAAAAAGTCCTCCTTTCTGTCCAATACCACATGAAAGTGGTTGGTTTTTGGCATCTTATTTGTCCAGCTTCCGTGCTCCTTTGTATACACTTTACAAGAAACACATTGTCGGCAAACTCCGTAGCTTGCTAGCTTGTGCACGCCAGCTTTCTGAGACTCTTATTTTGTTAGCGCAACTGTGCAACTGTGCAGTCGGTCTTTGGAGTGTTGACGACAGGTACGGCGCCAGAGTCTGTTGAAATAAAGTGTTTCTCGACTACCAGTCGGTCATTTTAATGAGCTGGCAGCAGCCAGCGTCATCTCAGAAGACCCTCGGGTGCCGTGAATGTCAATCAAGTGACGTCATAGTGAAGATTTATGATCGCTCATTTTTAGGACTATTTTTTTAATGTCTGGCTGGTGATCGACTGACACACCCTCCGAGATCGACCGGTAGCTCGCGGTCGACGTAATGAGCACCCCTGGTCTAAACGATATCGTTTGATCAGCTGCTCGTCATCAAACAAAGCCAGGACATCCTTCCGCTCCCTGAACGTTCGCACACGACTCTCTCGCCTCAGTGCCATCCCCCGCTTGCAACTCCTAACCACTTAGGACACCTCTGAAGGTCTCTTAAATATCGTGGAGAGTAGGAGTGATTCTTAGACTTAAGAAAGTTGATAAATAGCTTTTATTCTTAAGTTTGAGAGTAGGACTACATTTTGCAAATTCTCAGGACTTAAGTGTAAAACGGCACTCTAAGACGCTTGATAAATACGGCCCCTGATCCGTGTTTCTTATTTTGCCCTTTAAATCATAGCAGAATGGAAACACCCCCCAATCCAGAAGCAAAATGGTCAAACACTTTTATGTTAAAAATACTGAACAGATGTTTATTGGGATAAGGTAAACATCTGTTCAGTATTTTAACAAAAAAGTGTTTGATTGTGAGGCATTAAAAACCACAAAATGCAACGGGTCCATCAGACCCACAAACGCTGGCTGAGTAACAACAATATGAACGTTACACAAGGGTTAAAAACAAACTGAAAAACGGGGATAGCAGGTCCATTCTATGTGTCATACTTGATCATTTCGCAATATTGCCATATTTTTGCTGAAAGGATTTAGTAGAGAACATCGACGATAAAGTTCGCAACTTTTGGTCGCTGATAAAAAAGCCTTGCCTGTACCGGAAGTAGCAGACGAGTAGCGTGACGTCACAGGTTGTGGAGCTCCTCACATCTGCACATTGTTTACAATCATGGCTACCAGCAGCGAGAGCGATTCGGACCGAGAAAGCGACGATTTCCCCATTAATTTGAGCGAGGATGAAAGATTTGTGGATGAGGAAAGTGAGAGTGAAGGACTAGAGGGCAGTGGGAGCGATTCAGATAGGGAAGATGCTGTGAGAGGCGGGTGGGACCTGATATTCAGCTGGGAATGACTAAAACAGTAAATAAACACAAGTCTATTAGCCACAACACAACCAGGCTTATATTTAATATGCCACAAATTAATCCCGCATAACAAACACCTCCCCCCTCCTGTCCATATAACCCGCCAATACAACTCAAACACCTGCACAACACACTCAATCCCACAGCCCAAAGTACCGTTCACCTCCCCAAAGTTCATACAGCACATATATTTCCCCAAAGTCCCCAAAGTTACATACGTGACATGCACATAGCGCCACGCACGTACGGGCAAGCGATCAAATATTTGGAAGCGTACTCACGGTACCACGTCTGCGCATCCAACTCAAAGTCCTCCTGGTAAGAGTCTCTGTTGTCCCAGTTCTCCACAGGCCAATGGTAAAGCTTGACTGTCATCTTCCGGGAATGTAAACAATGAAACACCGGCTTTGTTTGTGTTGTTGCTGGAGCTGGCCGCAATACGCCGCTTCCCACCTACAGCTTTCTTCTTTGCTGTCTCCATTGTTCATTGAACAAATTGCAAAAGATTCACCAACACAGATGTCCAGAATACTGTGGAATTGTGCGATGAAAACAGACGACTTAATAGCTGGCCACCATGCTGTCCCAAAATGTCCTCCACAATCCGTGACGTCACGCGCCGACGTCATCATACCGAGACGTTTTCAGCAGGATATTTCACGCAAAATTTGAAATTGCACTTTAGTAAGCGGAGTGTTGCAATGTTAAGATTTCATCATTGATATATAAACTATCAGACTGCGTGGTCGGTAGTAGTGGCTTTCAGTAGGCCTTTAAGCGACATTTGGATTGTTTTAATAAAAAAAATATATATTGCAGTGGTGTTGATTGAAAACCAAACTCCTGCACACCTGACCTTGTCCTTGCAGCAGTTGTGATGTCTGACCATACTTGCCAACCCTCCCGAATTTTCCGGGAGACTCCCGAAATTCAGCGCCTCTCCCGAAAACCTCCCGGGAGAAATATTCTCCCGAAAATCTCCCGATTTTCAGCCGGAGCTGGAGGCCACGCCCCCTCCAGCTCCATGCCAACCTGAGTGAGGACAGCCTTTTCTTTATGATGGGAGGACAACAGGGTGACAAGAACTAAATCATCCAGACTAGAGATAAATTATATTATTATGTTTATCTTACCTAAAAATAAATATATTTATTAATTAAAAAAAAAAAAAATACATTTTTACTATATTTTGCTAAAAACATCAAAATTAATTGTCTTTTTATTTGTATTTTTTTCT
The DNA here is from genome assembly GCF_033978685.3 of Nerophis lumbriciformis. NCBI lineage: Eukaryota > Metazoa > Chordata > Actinopteri > Syngnathiformes > Syngnathidae > Nerophis > Nerophis lumbriciformis. The sequence continues at coordinate 60,008,647 of NC_084551.2, read as the reverse complement.
GACTCCTTATTACATCCAGCCATAGAATTATACATTAAAATAAACATATTTGAAATCATTAATTTTAAATGATCATAATAATTAATTTAAAATGACAATATTAATTTTTTAAAATAATAATTATAAAAATAATAATTTATTTATGCAAGTTTGAAGTATCAATTATCTAAACACAGTTTTGTTTGCATATTTTCAGGATATATATATATATATATATATATATATATATATATATATATATATATATATATATATATATATATATATATATATATATATATATAACCTATGCTTGAAAGAGAAACTGTTTATTATATACCGTCCAGACCTGTCATCCCTCAACAAGCGCAGCGAAATTGTATCAGCATGCCGCCACAGACGGAAACACCTCCTAGGTAACACATGAGCCAATCACCACGCCCCTACGCCAGCCTGTACCTACCCACTCTGTGCCCTATATAAACCATGGTATGGGAATGCTTCCATTAAAATCTCCTGATGATTGAGGGAACCCCTCATGAAACAGGCCTGTAGAGATGAAGTAGTCTTGTGATTTTTTTTCCCCACACATACATATATTGCGCTCTACTACGGTATCGAGCACTATTTTTTGGATAACCTTATTAAGACATATATATATATATATATATATATATATATATATATATATATATATATATATATATATATGGTATGTAAATGCCATATATATATATATATATATATATATATATATATATATATATATATGGTATGTAAATGCCATATATATATATATATATATATATATATATATATATATATATATATATATATATATATATATATATATATATATATATATATATATGTCTTAATAAGGTTATCCAAAAAATAGTGCTCGATACCGTAGTAGAGCGCAATATATGTATGTGTGGGGGGAAAAAATCACAAGACTATTTCATCTCTACAGGCCTGTTTCATGAGGGGGGGTTCCCTCAATCATCAGGAGATTTTAATGGAAGCATTTACATACCATGGTTTATATAGGGCACAGAGTGGGTAGGTACAGGCTGGCGTAGGGGCGTGGTGATTGGCTCATGGGTTACCTAGGAGGTGTTTCCGTCTGTGGCGGCATGCTGATACAATTTCGCTGCGCTTGTTGAGG
>NC_084551.2:59937500-60002500 GCF_033978685.3 Nerophis lumbriciformis | reverse complement strand
TTATTATTCTAAATTAATCGTACTAAATACAATTGTTCAAATCATTGAAGTTATTGATTATTTTTTAATATTTAAATTATAATTTTTTGAAAGTACATTTTCTCCCCAAAAATAATGGAGAAAAAAAGGAAAACAAATATATATATATATATATATATATATATATATATATATAAAATTATTTTCATGGAGCCGAAAAGAAAGTGAAACAAAAACAAAATAGAATGCCACTTTTCTACTAATTACTGCATATTACCGGTAGTTAGTTGGTAATAAATTCCACTCTGTATTTATTCATTTTAAATTAGTTCTATGCTACTAAATAATAGTATAATTTAATTCCACTCTGTATTTATTCATTTTAAATTAGTTCTATGCTACTAAATAATAGTATAATTTAATAAGATACAAGTCTATTGTTCTCATCAGTTTTAAGTAAAACGTACATTTTTCTCATGAAATGTATAAGAAAACGAAAAAAAAAAAGTTCAACATTTTTTAATTTTTTTCCCATAAAATGTACCAAAAAATAAAATAAAATCTTTTAGCCTAAATAAAATCCCGAGAGCGTTATTGTTCTACTAATTACAGTACCTGAGTTTGTATGAAATTCTTGTATACGATCACATTTAAAAAAAAAACAAACAAAGGTGATACAAACTGACAAGGTTGTGCTATAAGTAGAAAAATCAAAAGGGCAACTCTGAATAATGCATGAGTCTTCAGGTCAATGCATTTTGATTTGTTTTAAGTAAGCCCCTCGCTCAGCCATTAGGAGATTGAGGCCAACCCGGACTCGTCAACACTGCAGCAAGATGGCCGACACACGCCATTACCTGGTACCTAGTTACCATGAATTGATTAACGTGGACCATTGGCGTTGTTAGGCCTATTTTAGGGGGGCTCAAGCCCCCCGAAAATATTCTTAAGCCCCCCTAAATAATTTGGTGTTGTATATATTTTTTAATTTTTTTATTTTTTATTTTTTTTTACAAATACATGCCGAAATATTCATTATAAAGTGGCCCGGATATTAGTTTAAATAAATAATCATATAACCTGTCATTATTAACTCAGTTTCCCCTCACTCAGCGTAAGGTAGAGAGCCCCTTTAGTGCGTCAGTATCCAATCCATTCCACTTGTTCATATAGAAAATGCCCACATCACTCAAAATCCAGTCCGCATTTTCTCTGCGACCTTGCTTGCGGTCCTGCAGGTGTACGAAGCACATTAGCACACAGCACTGCAGAACAAGAACGTGAACGGATGCAAAATGGACATGAGACACTTTTTCAAGAAAGTAAGTATTCATCACTGCTTGTAGTAAAATGTATTAGCTCCACTTTACACCAGGTCTGTGTTTGACAAAAAGTTACATTTCCGCTCTAAAACCATGCTGCTACTTAGTTAGCTAGTTAACCCGAAATGCATCATAAAGGTCCTGGTTATTTATAAAGTTAAATGTGCACTCTTTTTTACCATTTGCTATCTTTGGGGTTACTTCCTTTCGGAGCATCAGCTGTGTTTCTCACTTTACACATGGAGGAGAACAGGAGCTTAGCTCATTCACGTATGACTATCATCAGTAGATAATAATAATAATCCCTCCACAACCCCTATTGACCTGTAGGAGTCAGGGCAGAGGAGCACATAAAGTGAGAGGGGAGGGGCCTCTACTGGAAAGGTGAGTAGGAGAATAATGATACATATGAATAAATATTATTATTATTTTTTTTTAAATGGCTTATCGATAAGCCATTTGTTTTATTTATTTCTGGGTGGATCATGTTGACTATTGGTCCTCCTAATTGTCAATCATTCTGGTGATGTTACTTAAGGACATATATATATATATATATATATATATATATATATATATATATATATATATATATATATATATATATATATATATATGTATGTGTGGGAAAAAAATCACAAGACTATTTCATCTCTACAGGCCTGTTTCATGAGGGGGGGTTCCCTCAATCATCAGGAGATTTTAATGGGAGTATTCACATACCATGGATTATATAGGTCACAGAGTGGGTGGGTACAGGCTGGTGTAGAGGCGTGGTGATTGGCTCATGTGTTACCTAGGAGGTGTTTCCGTCTGTGGCGGCATGCTGTTACAATTTCGCTGCGCTTGTTGAGGGATGACAGGTCTGGTCGGTAAATAATAAACAGTTTTTCTTTCAAGCATAGGTTGCATCTTTTATTACCACTATTGTAAGGTGTGCTGGATGCAAGAATTTGCCATGTTATTGAATATTCAACATTATTGTCTTTGAGGTCCCAAATGTGTTTGCTGAGTTCTGTGGTATTTCGCAGGTTTTGGTTCCTGAAAGAAGCCTTGTGATTGTTCCATCTGGTTTTGAACTCTCCTTCAGTTAATCCTACATATGTGTCGGATGTGTTAATGTCCTTGCGTGTTACCTTAGATTGGTAGACAACTGATGTTTGTAAGCACCCCCCGTTGAGAGGGCAATCAGGTTTCTTTCGACAGTTGCAACCTTTATATATATGTATATATACATATTATTTATATAATAGATTGTATTTATAATCTACTTTACATTTGATTCCAAATCTCAAAGTGCTACAGAAATACAACCATTGGCGTTGTTAGGCCTATTTTGGCGTTGTAATAAAAAAAAAAAATGGCTTATCGATAAGCCATTTGTTTTATTTTATATATATATATATATATATATATATATATATATATATATATATATATATATATATATATATATATATATATATATATATATATATATATGTCCTTACGTAACATCACCATAAATACAATCTATTATATAAATAATATGTATATATATATATATATATATATATATATATATATATATATATATATATATATATATATATATATATATATATATATATATATATATATATATATATATGTCCTTAAGTAACATCACCAGAATGATTGACAATTAGGAAGACCAATAGTCAACATGATCCACAACATCCTCTAGTATACCTTTAAGTTTTTCATATATATATATATATATATATATAAGAAAAACCCAGACACCATCTTTGTAGTCATTTTTCTCCTGCGTGGACTTCCGTCTTCCTTTACAATGAGTGAAGCTGCACAAAACCTTGTGTCTGCAATTGTAAATAATTTAGTTTTTAAGTTTTGTGTTTCTTGTAGAATCTATATAAAGTAATATACATTATCCTGTTGTTAAAATATGAAAAAAACATCATTAAATATATATTTTTTTATTGTATTGTTACATTAATAGCTGTTGTATTAATATCGGATGGCTTGTTAAACATTTCATAGGATTTTCAGAGGGAGGAAAAACCAACACATTTAATGTCACACCGCGGTGAGGGAAGTCTTGTCTTGTTTTTTTCTGTCTTGTGATTTACATGTTTTATTTTGAAAAGCAACTCCTCTTGTTTCAGATCACGGGTCCTTCCTCTTGTGTCACCAGTCTGACGTCATTCCTGACCCTTGATTGTTTCCACCTGTTTCCCATTACCCTCATGTTCTTTATAAGCCCAAGCCTCCCCTTGTTCTGTGCCAGATTGTCTCGAGCTTTCGTGCCTGTCTTGCGTTCCATGTCCATGTTCATGTCCATGCCTTGCCTTGTCTCACGTCTACGTCCTTGCTCCCAGAATATCCCACGCTGTAATTTTGAATTGACTTTTTTCCTCCCTCAGAGCGACTTTTGTTATCCTACCTTTTTCTACCGCAGTGGTGAGTTATTATTTTTCCTTAAAGAATTTTTCCTCAAAGTTTGTTGAGTGATTTTTTGTTTACATTGATTAGAGTAGTTAAGTTTTATAGTCTTTATTTTCTTCCTCCTGTTTGGAGCGTTTTTTTGTTAAAGTTTTTGATAACAGATACGGTGCTAATTATATCGTCCTTATTTTTGTATTCCTCCTTTTTTTGGAGTGATTTTCGGTTTTTCCCTTTTGGAACATTTTGTCAATAGTATTTTTGTAATTCATAGTAATTGAATTTACTCGGCTCTGGAGGCTTAAAGAGTATTTCAAAATAAAAGCTTTATTTGGAATCACCTCTCTGCATCTGAGTCCCTTCCTCTGTCCAAGCCTGACATTTAATATAAAATGTAAAATGAATAAATACATAAAAAGAAAAAGAAAAAAAATAGTTAAAAGCCATCGTCCTGGGGAGCATTTCATTTCGTCCCTTTGCATTTTTTTAAAATAATAATAATAACCATGAATAACTTCTAAGTCTTTGTTAGCCGTTTGTGAAGTTTTGTGCTCGTGCGTAACATTCGCTCACATCCCGTGCATCTCCTGGGGGCTTAGCCCCCCCTGTCCTTAAAAGCTAGTGACGCCCCTGACGTGGACCCCGACTTAAACAAGTTGAAAAATTCATTCGGGTGTTACCATTTAGTGGTCGATGGTGCGGAATATATACTGTACTGTGCAAAATACTAATAAAAGTTTCAATCAATCAATCAAACACGTACATAAAAGCACATGAGGACTACTTCACTGCAAAAACTGAAATCTAAGTAAGATGAAATATCTCAAATAAGGGTGATATTTGCTTATTTTCTGTCTGATAAGATAATTCTTCTCACTAAGCAGATTTTATGTTAGAGTGTTTTACTTGTTTTAAGGGTTTTGGTCCTAAATGATCTCAGTAAGATATTACAGCTTGTTGCTGAGATGTGATGACCTATATTGAGTAAAACATGCTAGAAACTAGAATATCAAGTGTTGCAAAGCTGTGTCATCAACACTCACAAGTATAAAACTACTTTTTTAAAGTCATCATTTCTTATTTCAAGCATGACATATACATTTTTCATCTGATTCAAACGGTTCCAACTTCAAAATACTCAGCCTGTTTGGGAATTGTGTGCTCTACTTCAGCAATCGTAAAAAAAAAAAAAAATTAACAATGATTTAATGGCGTCTTCATAATGTTAGTTCAGTGCCTCACATGACAGTCGGTCAGCGGGCACATTATCAGCACACTTTTAAAGGAGGTATACGTGTACTTGTGTGTTTGTGTGTGTGTCTTTTAGCTGTGCATAGATAAACAGCGGAGGCAAACATCAGTTTAATGACCCGTCCCCGTAGAGTCCTTCTACATTCAATTAGCGGCAGGATAATTAATCGGGCCGAGCCTCTGGCTGCTGAGCTGGCTGGCGGGCAGGCAGACCGCTGGCTTGCGGGAAGCCAGGTGTTCTTATGGCGAAATGTGTGTGTGTGTGTGTTCATGTGTCTGTGTGTGTGTGTGTGTGTTTGCAATCATTAACAGAAAAACTTCCTGAGAGAAAAATTGCAAAAAAACAGCAAAAGAAGCAAAATAAATGTTTTCCAGATCTAGCTATTAGTAATACAACCACTCAAAACCACAAAAATGTTCACTTTTTTGTCTGTTTCACACAAACACAAACACACACACATACACATACAAACCCCGTTTCCATATGAGTTGGGAAATTGTGTTAGATGTAAATATAGACAGAATACAATGATTTGCAAATCCTTTTCAACCCACATTCAATTGAATGCACTACAAAGACAACATATTTGATGTTCAAACTCCATCCATCTTCTTCCGCTTATCCGAGGTCGGGTCGCGGGGGCAGCAGCCTAAGCAGGGAAGCCCAGACTTCCCTCTCCCCAGCCACTTCGTCCAGCTCTTCCTGTGGGACCCCGAGGCGTTCCCAGGCCAGCCGGGAGACATAGTCTTCCCAACGTGTCCTGGGTCTTCCCCGCGGCCTCCTACCGGTCGGACGTGCCCTAAACACCTCCCTAGGGAGGCGTTCGGGTGGCATCCTGACCAGATGCCCGAACCACCTCATCTGGCTCCTCTCCATGTGGAGGAGCAGCGGCTTTACTTTGAGCTCCCCCCGGATGGCAGAGCTTCTCACCCTATCTCTAAGGGAGAGCCCCGCCACCCGGCGGAGGAAACTCATTTTGGCCGCTTGTACCCGTGATCTTGTCCTTTCGGTCATGACCCAAAGCTCATGACCATAGGTGAGGATGGGAACGTAGATCGACCGGTAAATTGAGAGCTTTGCCTTCCGGCTCAGCTCCTTCTTCACCACAACGGATCGATACAGCGTCCGCATTACTGAAGACGCCGCACCGATCCGCCTGTCGATCTCACGATCCACTCTTCCCTCACTTGTGAACAAGACTCCGAGGTACTTGAACTCCTCCACTTGGGGCAAGATCTCCTCCCCAACCCGGAGATGGCACTCCACCCTTTTCCGGGCGAGAACCATGGACTCGGACTTGGAGGTGCATATTCTCATCCCAGTGGCTTCACACTCGGCTGCTAACCGATCCAGCGATAGCTGAAGATCCTGGCCAGATGAAGCCATCAGGACCACATCATCTGCAAAAAGCAGAGACCTAATCCTGCAGCCACCAAACCAGATCCCCTCAACGCCTTGACTGCGCTTAGAAATTCTGTCCATAAAAGTTATGAACAGAATGGGTGACAAAGGGCAGCCTTGGCGGAGTCCAACCCTCACTGGAAACGTGTCCGACTTACTGCCGGCAATGCGGACCAAGCTCTGGCATTGATCATACAGGGAGCGGACCGCCACAATCAGACAGTCCGATACCCCATACTCCCTGAGCACTCCCCACAGGACTTCCCGAGGGACACGGTCGAATGCCTTCTCCAAGTCCACAAAGCACATGTAGACTGGTTGGGCAAACTCCCATGCACCCTCAAGGACCCTGCCGAGAGTATAGAGCTGGTCCACAGTTCCACGACCAGGACTAAAACCACACTGTTCCTCTTAAATCCGAGGTTCGACTATCCGGCGTAGCCTCCTCTCCAGTACACCCGAATAGACCTTACCGGGAAGGCTGAGGAGTGTGATCCCACGATAGTTGGAACACACCCTCCGGTTCCCCTTCTTAAAGAGAGGAACCACCACCCCGGTGTGCCAATCCAATGTTCAAACTCATAAACTTTATTTTTTTTTTTGCAAATAATAATTAACTTAGAATTTCATGGCTGCAACATGTGCCAAAGTAGTTGGGAAAGGGCATGTTCACCACTGTGTTACATCACCTTTTCTTTTAACAACACTCAATAAACGTTTGGGAACTGAGGAAACTAATTGTTGAAGCTTTGAAAGTGGAATTATTTCCCATTCTTGTTTTATGTAGAGCTTCAGTCGTTCAACAGTCCGGGGTCTCCGCTGTCGTATTTTACACTTCATAATGCGCCACACATTTTCTATGGGAGACAGGTCTGGACTGCAGGTGGGCCAGGAAAGTACCCGCACTCTTTTTTTTACAAAGCCACGCTGTTGGTCCTCAGTAGTCACATACAAATGTGTGTGAATTATGCAAAACTATTTAAATTTGGTCCCCCCATGAACCATATTAACTCTTTTTCCCCCAGGGACCCCAGTAAGAATGATCAGCACATTGCTTCATCAATCCAGAGATTTAAAGATGTGTATGAGCTAACTGGGCAGTGGACATTTTACACAATTTTTTTTATGCCTCCACAACCTGTAGAAAGGGTGGTCCCCACAAGTCATGATCAAAAACTTGGTCCCCATTCCAAATGATACCCAGTATACAAACCCCGTTTCCATATGAGTTGGGAAATCGTGTTAGATGTAAATATAAACGGAATACAATGATTTGCAAATCATTTTCAACCCATATTCAGTTGAATATGCTACAAAGACAACATATTTGATGTTCAAACTGATAAACATTTTTTTTTTTTTTGCCAATAATCATTAACTTTAGAATTTGATGGCAGCAACACGTGACAAAGAAGTTGGGAAAGGTGACAATAAATACTGATAAAGTTGAGGAATGCTCATCAAACACTTATTTGGAACATCCCACAGGTGAACAGGCAAATTGGGAACAGGTGGGTGCCATGATTGGGTATAAAAGCAGATTCCATGAAATGCTCAGTCATTCACAAACAAGGATGTCAACAAATGCGTGAGTAAATTGTTGAACAGTTTAAGAAAAACCTTTCTCAACCAGCTATTGCAAGGAATTTAGGGATTTCACCATCTACGCTCCGTAATATCATCAAAGGGTTCTAAGAATCTGGAGAAATCACTGCACGTAAGCACCTAAGCCCGTGACCTTCGATCCCTCAGGCTGTACTGCATCAACAAGCGACATCAGTGTGTAAAGGATATCACCACACTGGCTCGGGAACACTTCAGAAACCCACTGTCAGTAACTACATTCGATCGCTACATCTGTAAGTGCAAGTTAAAACTCTCCTATGCAAGGCGAAAAACCGTTTATCAACATTGGGATAAGGTAAACATCTGTTCAGTATTTTAACATAAAAGGGTTTGATTGTGAGACATTAAAAGCCACGAAATGCAACGGGTCCATCAGACCCACAAACGCTGGCTGAGTAACAACAATATGAACGTTGCACAAGGGTTAATCAATACTCATCGAAATAGACGGTTACAAAACAAATAGTTGACAAATTAGCAAAAACAGGCAAAATTCATGTTTTAGCATACTTGCCAACCCTCCCGGATTTTCCGGGAGACTCCCGAAATTCAGCGCCTCTCCCGAAAACCTCCCGGGACGAATTTTCTCCCGAAAATCTCCCGAAATTCAGGCGGAGCTGGAGGCCACGCCCCCTCCAGCTCCATGCGGACCTGAGTCCGCTTTCCCACAATATAAAGAACGTCTACAGTAAAGCAGTCCGTCTGCCGTAAACAGCAATGTTGTGACACTCTTAAACAGGACAATACTGCCATCTAGTGCATTTGATGAAAGCACTTTTGTGCGTGCCACACAGCAATGCATCATCAGAGAGGGTGTCCAGCATGGTTAGAAAGATAGTGACAGAGAATAGAATAAGGATGGACAATTCAACCCTTAACTCAACAATGAGTAGATGAGTGTTATGTGTGTGTATATGTGTAAATAAATGAACACTGAAATTCAAGTATTTCTTTTATTTATATATATATATATATATATATATATATATATATATATATATATATATATATATATATATAGCTAGAATTCACTGAAAGTCAATTATTTCTTATATATATATATATATATATATATATATATATATATATATTGACTTTCAGTGAATTCTAGCTATATATATATATATATATATATATATATATATATATATAGCTAGAATTCACTGAAAGTCAATATATATATATATATATATAAGAAATAATTGACTTTCAGTGAATTCTAGCTATATATATATATATATATAGCTAGAATTCACTGAAAGTCAATTATTTCTTATATATATATATATATATATATATATATATTGACTTTCAGTGAATTCTAGCTATATATATATATATATATATATATATATATATATATATATATATATATATATCTATCCATCCATCCATCCATTTCTACCGCTTATTCCCTTCGGGGTAGCAGGAATATATATATATATATATATATATATATATATATATATATATATATATATATATATATGTATATATATATATATGAAATACTTGACTTGGTGAATTCTAGCTGTAAATATACTCCTCCCCTCTTAACCACGCCCCCGCCCCAACCACGCCCCCCGCACCCACCCCCCAGCCCCCACCTCCCGAAATTGGAGGTCTCAAGGTTGGCAAGTATGTTTTAGGAACTCACGTCAACCAACGTTCCACCACTGATCACCAACCAAAACATTGAGGCAAATGTCCACAAAACTGCGAAAATGTTGACTTTGATTGCACAGAATTGTTGAAATTGCCACAAATGCTCCAGTACTGAGATGACTCGATGCTTTCTTTCAGGTTTACTTTTACAAATGTGCATTATTATGACGCCATGTCTGTGTTCGGGTCAGTCTGCAGTCACATTGGAATCTGGACACATTTTTTTTTTGTAATGTGAACAACTACATAAAAAGATCAGATTTGACAAAAAAAATCTATCTGAATTGGATTTAGCCTGCAGTGTCATGGCTAGAGATGATGATTATTAAGAAATTATTTCGATGCCATTATCGAATCCTCTTATCGAACCGATTCCTTATCGATTATCTTATCAAATCCAGATAGGTTGTTGTATATGGAAAAAAACACACACAATACTTGGTTTCACTTTTGGCAGCCTTCACTTATATTCTTTAAGAAAAAAAAAAAATTAAATAAATAAATATTGACTGTTAGTGCCCCTTTAATTGGACCACCTAAGAAAAATGAATGCAGGGAAAATCCTGCATTCATTTGTATTATTTATTAGACAGACCTGCAAACTCTGTAGTGGTGTAGGCTACAAGATAGCGTCAACGTTATCAGACACATACAAAAAGGCTAACATTAATGTTATCATTAGCCACTGACTATGCTTAGGTAACGTCATACTTGCCAACCTTGAGACCTCCGATTTCGGGAGGTCGGGGGAGGGGGGTGGGGGTGGGCGTGGTCGGGGTGGGACGGGGGCGTGGTTGGGTGCGTCGCTAAAAGGGGAGGAGTATATTTACAGCGAGAATTCACCAAGTCAAGTATTTCCTATATATATATATATATATATATATATGTATATATATATATATAGGAAATACTTGACGTTCAATGAATTTTAGCTATATATATATATATATATATATATATATATATATATATATATATATATATATATATATATATATTTATATATATATATATATATAGCTAATATATATATATATATATATATATATATATATATATATATATATTTATTTATTTTATTATATATATATATATATATATATATATATATACATATAAAATAAATACTTGAATTTCAGTGTTCATTTATTTACACATATACACACACTTAACACTCATCTACTCATTGTTGAGTTAAGGGTTGAATTGTCCATCCTTGTTCTATTCTCTGTCACTATTTTTCGAACCATGCTGAACACCCTCTCTGATGATGCATTGCTGTGTGGCACGCACAAAAGTGCTTTCATCAAATGCACTAGATGGCAGTATTGTCCTGTTTAAGAGTGTCACAACATTGCTGTTTACGGCAGACGAACTGCTTTACGGTATACAAAAAAGTGATTCCTGTTGTTGTGTGTTGTTGCCACGCTGGGAGGACGTTAATGAAACTGCCTAACAATAAACCCACATAAGAAACCAAGAACTCGCCCTCCATCATTCTATAGTTATAACGTGATTGGGCAGGTACGCTTTTTTATATTGTGGAGGACCTGAGTCCGCCTGAATTTCGGGAGGTTTTCGGGAGAAAATTTGTCCCGGGAGGTTTTCGGGAGAGGCGCTGAATTTCGGGAGTCTCCCGGAAAATCCGTGAGGGTTGGCAAGTATGGGTAACGTTAGTCTAGCTAGCATTACTGCAGTCCTGGTTGACATATTCGGTAACATTATTTTAGCATAAAGGCTACAAGTTAGCAGATATGGAAATTAACCGGCAACAGTTAACGTGAGTTACTCACCGGCACTATCACTGAGACTGCAGGTTGAAGCAGAGGAAGAGGGGCGTGCTTCGTCACCTTTCTCTAACCTTCAGGCTATGTACGGCCTGAACATGTTTCATCATGCTTGTTGTATTTCCCCCCTTACAGGAAAGCGAAGCCTGGCAATAATTGCAGATAGTCGTTTCCTCCTCGTATTTCTTAGTAAAGTGAATCCATGCCTTGGAGCGTTTTTTCCGGTCCATTGTTGTTGCCACTTCTGTATCTGCCGCCGAATGACTGAGCCACGTCATTTCCTGTGACGTGCCACAGGGCATTTCCTGTGACACGGGATTCGTGCCCAGGGATTCGAATAAAGAACCAAATATTTTTCTTTACTATAGTGGCTTCGATAACGGGAATCGTTTCTCAAAAAGGGATTTGAATCCATGGAATCGGTTGTTTTCTTATCGAACAATCGGAACAACCGGTTTTCGAACATCATCCCGAGTTGTGAAGGCACTAAAAGTAGCCTTAGGGATCGACCTTGCGAAGGTAACAGTGAAAACATGGTGTGGCAGTCCTTACTGCCGTGCGGGTTCTCAGGACCATTCCAGGGAAGATATTGTCGTGAGATGGTTTAGACTTCTTTATTTTTTTCGGGAACAGAGTCTTTGGCGTGATTTTCAGCCGCTGCCTTTTCTTACGTGAGCACACGAATGGTTTCCTCCCGTCCGCCGTCTGCTTTCCAGCAGGACGTCGCCGTCGTTCGCCGTCTACTTTTCAGCAGCACGTCGCCGTCGTTCGCGTGGTAGCAGAGGATGGTTTCCTCCCGTCCGCCGTCTGCTTTCCAGCAGCACCTTTTCTCCGTCTCCTCTCGTCTCTCTCGGCTGTCACCCTTTTATACACGGACAGATTATCTGATTGTGCCCAGCTTCCCGACCCACGCACCTGTAGTCCATTTGGACGCGGGTCCGCAGGCCACGCCCCCTCGCCGCCATCTTGGAGCGGGCCCCGGTGTCGGACCGCCGGCCCCGCCTCTCCATATATGGACTGGATTTTCAGTATAGTATTGCGGGCGTTACTGGTGGAGCATATTGGACTGCATAATAAGCGCTGACAAAGGGTCTTCAAATGACTTGTAATCATAGTGAATAATGACGGGTTATATTATTATATATTTAAACTTATATTCATGCATATTTATAATATAAATAAATAAATCCGCTCCCTGTATGATCAGTGTCAGAGCTTGGTCCGCATTGCCGGCAGTAAGTCGGACCCGTTTCCAGTGAGGGTTGGACTCCGCCAAGGCTGCCCTTTGTCACCCATTCTGTTCATAACTTTTACGGTCAGAATTTCTAGGCGCAGTCAAGGCGTTGAGGGGATCCGGTTTGGTGGCTGCAGGATTAGGTCTCTGCTTTTTGCAGATGATGTGGTCCTGATGGCTTCATCCGGCCAAGATCTCAAGCTCTCACTGGATCGGTTCGCAGTGTTCGAGTGTGAATCAACTGGGATGAGAATCAGCACCTCCAAGTCCGAGTCCATGGTTCTCGCCCGGAAAAGGGTGGAGTGCCACCTCCGGGTTGGGGAGGAGATCTTGCCCCAAGTGGAGGAGTTCAAGTACCTCGGAGTCTTGTTCATGAGTGAGGGAAGAGTGGATCGTGAGATCGGTGCGGCGTCTTCAGTAATGCGGACGCTGTATCGATCCGTTGTGGAGCAGAGCCGGAAGGCAAAGCTCTCAATTTACCGGTCAATCTACGTTCCCATCCTCACCTATGGTCATGAGCTTTGGGTTATGACCGAAAGGACAAGATCACAGGTACAAGCGGACCAAATGAGTTTCCTCCGCCGGGAGGCGGGTCTCTCCCTTAGAGATAGGGTAAGAAGCTCTGTCATCCGGGAGGAGCTCAAAGTAAAGCCGCTGCTCCTCCACCTGGAGAGGAGCCAGATGAGGTGGTTCGGGCATCTGGTCAGGATGCTACCCGAACGCCTCCCTCGGTAGGTGATTCGGGCACGTCCGACGCTGTATCGATCCGTTGTGGAGCTGAGCCGGAAGGCAAAGCTCTCAATTTACCGGTCAATCTACGTTCCCATCCTCACCTATGGTCATGAGCTTTGGGTTATGACCGAAAGGACAAGATCACAGGTACAAGCGGCCCAAATGAGTTTCCTCCGCCGGGAGGCGGGTCTCTCCCTTAGAGATAGGGTAAGAAGCTCTGTCATCCGGGAGGAACTCAAAGTAAAGCCGCTGCTCCTCCACCTGGAGAGGAGCCAGATGAGGTGGTTCGGGCATCTGGTCAGGATGCTACCCGAACGCCTCCCTCGGTAGGTGATTCGGGCACGTCCGACCGGTAGGAGGCCACGGGGAAGACTCAGGACACGTTGGGAAGACTATGTCTCCCGGCTGGCCTGGGAACGCCTCGGGATCCCCCGGGAGGGGCTGGACGAAGTGGCTGGGGAGAGGGAAGTCTGGGCTTCCCTGGATGGATTGACACCAAATTATTTAGGAGGGCTTAATAATATTCTATGGGGGCTTCAGCCTCCGTAAAATAGGCCTACAGACGCCGATGGTTCAGACGAACACAAATGTTTCCTATTAACGCTCCAACCTTAGCCTTTTTCAACATGTGTTCCTCACAAAGACCCCGACCTGCGTAGTCTTCTGAAAGCAACGCTTTGTTAATGGAGCTCATGTATTGGATATAATTAATGCAAAGCACTTTAGGTGTGACAAGCAAGGCCTTGGTCCGGGCGTTGAGACTCGCAGTGTTCCGCATCTAATAAGGATGCTCTCGGGCAGAAGGGGGGAGAGTGGCGAAGCTCTTGTCGTCTTCTTCTTCTTGTCTTTGTTTCCTTCTTCTCCATGTTAGCGTTGCCATGTAATCCTGCACGCCGCGAGTCGGTAATGACGTCGTCCTGCGTGTTGACGCACCAGCGGACGGAGTGTTTAGTTGTAAATATTGCTCTCTTCCTTACAGTGTTTATGTTTCCTATGAATGTAATTATTAAAAAAATGACATTGTCAAATCACTCATACACCTGCTGCTCTTGTACAAACCCCAAAACCAGTGAAGTTGGCATGTTGTGTAAATGGTAAATAAAAACCGAATACAATGATTTGCAAATTCTTTTCAACTTATATTCAATTGAATTGACTGCAAAGACAAGATATTTAATGTTCACACTGAGAAGCTTAATGTTTTTTTTTTGCAAATAATCATTAACTTAGAATTTAATGGCAGCAACACATTGCAAAAAAAGTTGTCACAGGGGCATTTTCACCACTGTGTTACATGACCATTCCTTTTAACAACACTCAGTAAACGTTTGGGAACTGAGGAGACACATTTTTGAAGCTTCTCAGGTGGAATTATTTCTCATTCTTGCTTGATGTACAGCTTAAGTTGTTCAACAGTCCGGGGGTCTCCATTGTGGTATTTTAGGCTTTATAATGCGCCACACATTTTCAATGGGAGACAGGTCTGGACTACAGACAGGCCAGTCTAGTACCCGCACTCTTTTACTACAAAGCCACACTGTTGTATTACGTGCAGAATGTGGCTAGGCATTGTCTTGCTGAAATAAGCAGGGGCGTCCATAATAAGGTTGCTTGGATGGCAACATATGTTGCTCCAAAACCTGTATGTACCTTTCAGCATTAATGGCGCCTTCACAGATGTGTAAGTTACCCATTTCTTGGGCACTAATACACCCCCATATCATCACAGATGCTGGCTTTTCAACTTTGCGCCTCTAACAATCCGGATGGTTCTTTTCCTCTTTGGTCCGGAGGGCACGACGTCCACAGTTTTCAAAAACAATTTGAAATGTGGACTCGTCAGACCACAGAACACTTTTACACTTTGCATCAGTCCGTCTTAGATAAGCTCGGGCCCAGCGAAGCCGGCGGCGTTTCTGGGTGTTGTTGATAAATCGTTTTGGCTTTGCATAGTAGAGTTTTATCTTGCACTTACAGATGTAAGTCCGAGTCCATGGTTCTCGCCCGGAAAAGGGTGGAGTGCCATCTCCGGGTTGGGGAGGAGATTTTGCCCCAAGTGGAGGAGTTCAAGTACCTCGGAGTCTTGTTCACGAGTGAGGGAAGAGTGGATCGTGAGCTCGACAGGCGGATCGGTGCGGCATCTTCAGTAATGCGGACGCTGTATCGATCCGTTGTGGTGAAGAAGGAGCTGAGCCGGAAGGCAAAGTTCTCAATTTACCGGTCGATCTACGTTCCCATCCTCACCTATGGTCATGAGCTTTGGGTTATGACCGAAAGGACAAGATCATGGGTACAAGCGGCCGAAATGAGTTTCCTCCACCGGGTGCCGGGGCTCTCCCTTAGAGATAGGGTGAGAAGCTCTGTCATCGGGGGGAGCTCAAAGTAAAGCCGCTGCTCCTCCACATGGAGAGGAGCCAGATGAGGTGGTTCGGGCATCTGGTCAGGATGCCACCCGAACGCCTCCCTAGGGAGGTGTTTAGGGCACGTCCAACCGGTAGGAGGCCACGGGGAAGACCCAGGACACGTTGGGAAGACTATGTCTCCCGGCTGGCCTGGGAACGCCTCGGGATCCCCCGGGAAGAGCTGGACAAAGTGGCTGGGGAGAGGAAAGTCTGGGCTTCCCTGCTTAGGCTGCTGCCCCCGCGACCCGACCTCGGATAAGCGGAAGAAGATGGATGGATGGCTGGACTTACAGATGTAGCGATAAACTGTGGTTACTGACAGTGGATTTCTGAAGTGTTCCGGAGCCCATGTGGTGATATCCTTTACACACTGATGTCGCTTTTTGATGCAGTACCGCCTGAGGGATCGAAGGTCACGAGCATTCAATGTTGGTTTTCTGTCTTGTCGCTTACGTGCGGTGATTTCTCCAGATTCTCTGAACCTTTTGATGATATTACAGACCGTAGATGGTGAAATCCCTAAATTCCTTGCAATAGCTTGTTGAGAAATGTTGTTCTTCAAAAATGTGCTCAGGCATTTGTTGACAAAGTGGTGAGCCTTACCCCATCCTTGTTTGTGAATGACTGAGCAATTACATATGTAGCGACAAACTGTAGTTACTGACAGTGGGTTTCTGAAGTGTTCCTGAGCCCATGTGGTGATATCCTTTACACACTGATGTGGCTTTTTGATGCAGTACCGCCTGAGGGATCGAAGGTCACTGGCATTCAATGTTGGTTTTCAGCCTTGCCGCTTACGTGCGGTGATTTCTCCAGATTCTCTGAACCTTTTGATGATATTACCGACCGTAGATGGGGAAATCCCTAAATTCCTTGCAATAGCTTGTTGAGAAGCTATTGCAAATGTGCTCACGCATTTGTTGACAAAGTGGTGACCCTTACCCCATCCTTGTTTGTGAATGACTGAGCATTTCATGGAATCTATTTTTATACCCAATCATGGCACCCACCTGTTCCCAATTTGCCTGTTCACCTGTGGGATGTTCCAAATAAGTGTTTGATGGGCATTCCTCAACGTTCTCAGTCTTTTTTGCCACTTGTGCCAGCTTTTTAGAAACAAGTTGCAGGCATTAAATTCTAAATGAACTAATATTTGCAAAAAAAAACAACGTTTCTCAGTGTGAACATTAAATATCTTGTCTTTGCAGTCTATTCAATTGAATATAAGTTGCAAATGATTTGCAAATCATTGTATTCTGTTTTTATTTACCATTTACACAACGTGACAACTTCACTGGTTTTGGGTTTGTACAAGTCTCTTTACACCCTAGATACAAACCACGGTATATCGAGTAGTTTTGGAATTCCTGGCATGGTCATTTCCAGCAGGTGCAGCGATGCTTTGTGTGGTGTGCCTCTAAGTAGCGAGTCAACGCCATTCCACTGTGTTTGTGTTTAGGCACCCTTAAGCAGGGTATTGAGAGCCGTATACGAGGCCCATTGTTGGCCGCTAAAGGCTGACAGCCGACTCGGAGGCCCGTACCCCCCGCGCCCCCACACACATGCCTGCACACACATAATGGCCATTTCACAGCTCGTCTGGGAGTAATGGAGCCTGGCTGGGCCTGCCGAGATGGATCACCCCCAGATGGGGATGAAATGGGTGATCTGGCAGGAGTTTGACGAGGCCTTGAGGTGCTTTTAGAGGAGCCGCCCCGGGGCCACGTCGCTTCTCGGAGGTGTGGAGCTCGGGACAGTGATCAGTGATTTGGAGAAAGTTGTCACACAATTGGGCTGACTTTTCTACCTATTGACATTTTCCGATTTGTTGTGGCTGTCTATTTGTTTTCGCACACCGAAAGACAGAACAACAAAACACAAGCAATAGAGATTTCCAGACTGCCATCAAAATAGGTTCTAAATATGGCCCCTGACACACGAAACGTGACAAATTTGGGGTGGGTGGAGGGGTGCACTATCCACTTTATATGGCAGTAGAGTGTTGAATATCTTAAAATGTTCCAACTTTGACCACACCGTCAGTTGCTGCAAAGTGTGGCGCTTTCCATCATTTTCAGCAGACTGCATTGCTCTCCTCTCACACAAGATCCACCCAGGAATGAGGCCATATGAATCTCTTCCCTTCTTCTTCTTTTCGTGTCTTCGAAGCATGTGGTTTTATGACAGTTTCCCATTTCTTTACTTATCCATCCATCCATCTTCTTCCGCTTATCCGAGGTCGGGTCGCGGGGGAAGCAGCCCAAGAAGGGAAGCCCAGACTTTCCTCTGTCCAGCTCTTCCCGGGGGATCCAGAGGCGTTCCCAGGCCAGCCGGGAGACATAGTCTTATCAACGTGTCCTGGGTCTTCCCCGTAGCCTACTACCGGTCGGACGTGCCCTAAACACCTCCCTAGGGAGGCGTTCGGGTGGCCTCCTGTCCAGATGCCCGAACCACCTCATCTGGCTCCTCTCCATGTGGAGGAGCAGCGGCTTTACTTTGAGTTCCTCCCGGATGACAGAGCTTCTCACCCTATCTCTAAGGGAGAGCCCCGCCACCCGGGGGAGGAAACTCATTTGGGCCGCTTGTACCAGGGATCTTGTCCTTTCGGTCATAACCCAAAGTTCATGATCATAGGTGAGGATGGGAACGTAGATCGACCGGTAAATTGAGAGCTTTGCCTTCCGGCTCAGCTCCTTCTTCCCCACAACGGATCGATACAGCGTCCGCATTACTGAAGACGCCGCACCGATCCGCCTGTCGATCTCACAATCCACTCTTCCCTCACTCGTGGAGCGGTTCGGGTGTATATATATATATATATATATATATATATATATATATATATATATATATATATATGTATGTAACAAGTATATACACAAATAGATAGACCAGCCCCAGGCCAAATTTGCCCAAAGTGACCCAAGTCAAAAAGTTTGATCTCCTGGGGAGATCAAACTTAGTCTTAATAAACTAGTGACGCCCCTGCATCCAATTCTCCGATAAAAAATATCTACTAGTGTGAAGGTTCCAGTGACGTGCAGTCACTAGAGGCAGGTGAGGCGGGGCCTCACCTGCCATCATGGAAAGAAAAAAAATGTAAAAAGAAAAAAAAAAAATTAAATTGTTATATGTATCCAGTGATTATACTATAAAGTTATTTTCCATTTAACTTCACCAGTTTTAGATTATTTTTATTCAAAATCGCTGAATTTTCACATTTGCCGTTCAAATACTGAGAAGAGACGTTGCGGTGAACAGCAGCCAGTTGAGGCACGTCACTCAGTGCCTCAACATGGATTCCGGACTCAGCTAACTGCTGGCCTGCTGTGCAGTGAGACTGTATTGCTATATGAATTATATTATACATTTCCATAGTTTAGTTAGCTGAGGTATATAATGTACAGTGTATTTTGTCAACAACTGTATGTGTGTAACGTATTTCTTGTGCTGAGCGATCATAAAACGGCTGCAAAAGACGCACTGGCTGAGGCTCCAGTAATCCCGCCTCCTGTACCCCAGCCGTAGAATTGTTATATCAACTAAAGCCCACACTTAAACTTTCCACGTGCAAGATTGAATCTATTTAAAAAAGTTATTTCATAAGAAGCCAAAAAGTGCAAAAACAATAATGTTCGTGTTGGAGGAGTTGTGAATGACTGCAGGGCCACAACATTAGGTACACCTGCAGACTGCAGGTGTACCTAATTCACAACTCCTCCAACACCAACATTATTGTTTTTGCACTTTTTGGCTTCTTATTAAATAACTTTTGTAACCTATTTTCATGGGCTTTCCTCTTTGTGACGTTAAGTTCCTGTTATGCGCTGTTATACAGTATATGCCTTCAGCTCTTATTTTGAAGGCGCTAAGAGCGGAAGTGATGTCAGGTTGCGGAGGTTTTTGAAAGAAGGTAAATAAAGTGGTCCTCGTGTAAACTGGAGCCTCCGTGTTTGTTATTTTGTAGTTTCATACAGTATAGGCGACATTTATAAACCCTCGGTTACACTTTTTTAAATAGATTCAATCTTGCACGTGGAAAGTTTAAGTGAGGGCTTTAGTTGTGGACTTCATTTATAAGTAAAGGTAAGACCATAATAACGTTTTTTCTATTAAATGTGCTTTTTTGTGTGCTACAGTTTGTATGTGTAAAGTTAAAGTTAAGTTAAAGTACCAATGATTGTCACACACACACTAGGTGTAATGAAATGTGTCCTCTGCATTTGACCCATCCCCTTGATCACCCCCTGGGAGATGAGGGGAGCAGTGGGCAGTAGCGGCGCCACGCCCGGGAATCATTTTTGGTGATTTAACCCCCAATTCCAACCCTTGATGCTGAGTGCCAAGCAGGGAAGAATGCTGGTATGAGCTTTTAAACATAACCCGTTAACTGCTGCCAATAAAATGGTGAATAAGATACTCTTTAGGGTTCATATGTTTGTAAATCTGCCTGTGATGAAGTCAGTGCCTCACCAGCCATCAACCTCACCGCACGTCACTGGAAGGTTCTCATGCAATCGGTTGTCTCTTTTCCATAGCCCTCCATACTCAGCTTTTTCCCCTCCCTTTCTCTGTGGCTGACAGAATCATCTTGCTTTTTGGTGGAGCTCCAACAGAGACAGAACAGTGTCTGTGTGAAATGCTATCCCGCAATGAAGGGTCCAGAGTCTGACTCCACGTATCACCTGCTCTGATGTATTGAAAGCAATTGTCAGATAAGTATTTTATACACCACACATGTAGTTATCTCATAGCCTTATTCCGTGTTGCTGCAGGGTTCTGTGTAAAATGCACTGATGAATAAATTCAGGACTCTCCGTGTTGGTACGCTCTTCGGCCCCTTTTCTCACCGCTAGGGATGCGACTTGATCATGTTTTTCCGGTTCCGTTTTCAGTTTCGATTCAGCTTAACGATTATTTTTTTGAAAAAAAAGAGAGAAAAAAAGATGTATTAGCAGTAATTGTGTTTAGTTTAGAGTTGGGTTGTCCCGATACTAGAGATGTCCGGTAATATCGGAAATTATCGGTATCGGGATGCAAACGGACTAGACCGGACAAGGCTTGAAGGTAGGAACATTATTTAATCTCTCTATAAAGGGTACAAACAAAAGGCGCTCACAAGGCGAAGGCACAAACTTGGCGCAGGAGACAAAACTAACACTTTAACGTAAACTATGAACATAAAAAAAATAACATTTACTGTGGCATGAAGAGAGCAGCATGAACAATGGCATGAGCGGGGCATGAAATGAACATCAGTAAGTGTTGTTTGTTTTATGTTCATAGTTTATGTTAAAGTGTTAGTTTTGTTCCCTGCGCCAAGTTTGTGCCTTCGCCTTGTGAGCGCCTTTTTTTTGTACCCTTTATAGAGAGATTACCTTCAAGCCTTGTCCGGTCTAGTCCGTTTGCATCCCGGGAGAACAAATCTCGCAACAAGCTGCGAAAAACTCCTCGTCCTGACAGAAAAAATACCATGGTGACTAAACAAACAAGGGAGCGTAAACAGGAACTAAAATAGTCTTAAACAACCAGAAAATAACAAAAAACATGATCCAGACCACAGATCATGACAATAATATCCATGGCTTTTTACACACACACAAGTGAATGCAAAGCATACTTGGTCAACAGCCATACAGGTTACACTGAGGGTGGCCGTATAAACAATTTTAACACTGTTACAAATATGCGCCACACTGTGAACCCACACCAAACAAGAATGACTAACATAATGGCTCCAATATTCCGAAATTGTCCCACTCTTAATTACCGATTCCGATATCAAGCGATACCGATATATACAGTCGTGGAATGAACACATTACTGTGCCTAATTTTGTTGTGATGCCTCGCTGGATGCATTAAACAATGTAACAAGGTTTTCCAAAAATAAATCAACTCAAGTTATGGAAAAAAATGCCAACATGGCACTGCCATATTTATTATTGACGTCACAAAGTGCATTATTTTTTTTCAACATGCCTCAAAACAGCAGCTTGGAATTTGGGACATGCTCTCCCTGGGAGAGCATGAGGAGGTTGAGATGGGCGGGGTTGAGGTGGTGGGTAGGGGGTAGCGGGGGGTGTATATTGTAGCGTCCCGGAAGAGTAAGTGCTGCAAGGGGTTCTGGGTATTTGTTCTGTTGTGTTTATGTTGTGTTACGGTGCGGATGTTCTCACGAAATGTGTTTGTCATTCTTGTTTGGTGTGGGTTCACAGTGTGGCGCATATTTGTAACAGTGTTAAACTTGTTTATACGGCCGCCCTCAGTGTGACCTGTATGGCTGTTGACCAAGTATGCTTGCATTCACTTGTGTGTGTGAAAAGCCGTAGATTAGAGATGCGCGGTTTGCGGACACAACCGCGGAGTCCGCGGATTATCCGCGGGTCGGGCGGTTGAAATAAAAAAAATTAGATTTTATCCGCGGGTCGGGTCGGGCGGTTGAAATAAAAAAAAATTAGATTTTAAATAGATTCAGGCGGGTGGCAGTTAAACCAATTCGGAAATATATATACATAGTTAAATGTTGTTACCCACATACGAAAAACGAGCAGGCACCTGCAGCATATGCCACAACAGAAGAAGAAAAAAAAAAGAGATGGACACTTTTACGGAGCGGAGAAGGGACGCCTCGCCGGGGTCCGGGACCGAGGCCCCTTCCCCCGAGAGGGCCCCACCGGGAGCCGTAGCTGATGTGATCCGCGAGAAGGGCCCGACGCACGTCCAGGGTCACCACCGCGCCCACCGCACCGACACCCCGCCTCGTCCGCCTTCGCCGCGGCCGGCGTCACGCGCAGCAGGTAAGCAGCTTACCTGCCCGCCACCCCCGTGGCCGGGGGCTCGTAACAGGGGTCACTCCGCGCGCTCCTTCCGCGCAGCTTACCTGCCCGCCACCCCCGTTGCCGGGGGCGCGTAACAGGGGTCACTCCGCGCGCAGTGCGCTCACGAAAGGGGTGGGGCTCACCCTGGTGAGCCGAGTGGGCCACTTTTGGTAAGCAGAACTGGCGCTGCGGTATGAACCGAACGCCGGGTTAAGGCGCCTGATGCCGACGCTCATCAGACCCCAGAAAAGGTGTTGGTTGATATAGACAGCAGGACGGTGGCCATGGAAGCCGGAACCCACCTGCCGAATCAACTAGCCCTGAAAATGGATGGCGCTGGAGCGTCGGGCCCATACCCGGCCGTCGCCGGCAGCGAGAGCCGCGAGGGCTAGGCCGCGACGAGTAGGATGGCCGCCGCGGTGCGCGCTGAAGCCTCGGGCGCGAGCCCGGGTGGAGCCGCCGCGGGTGCGAGGGACATCGCACCTCCACGCGCTTGGAGGTGCGCTCAGCACGGGTCCCAGATGACTGCGCACTGGTGTGCGTCTGGGCCGTGACAGCGTGTCACGCATTGAATGTATCTGCTGCATTGGATCAGTCTCCTTTCTTTAACAGGCAAAAGCTTTATAACCTCACTAATGCCTTGCATCGTCTATATTAGATATATAACAACGGGTGGGTGCGGGCGGGTGCGGTTTTGATTAAATGTTAGGTCGGGTGGATGCGGATGGTTGATGACTTTTGTGATGCGGTTGCGGATGAAATAATTGCCTATCCGCGCATCTCTACCGTAGATATTATGTGATTGGGCCGGCACGCAAAGGCAGTGCCTTTAAGGCACGCCCCCAATATTGTTGTCTGGGTGGAAATCGAGAGAATTTCGGGAGAATGGTTGCCCCGGGAGATTTTCGGGAGGGATACTGATATTCGGGAGTCTCCCGGGAAAATCGTGAGGGTTGGCGAGTATGACTGGGAGACGCAACTGCTCTGTACTTCTCCCTACGTCCGTGTACACAGTGGCGTTTTAAAAAGTCATGCATTTTACTCTTTGAAACCGATACCGATAATTTCCGATATTACATTTTAAAGCATTTATCGACCGATGATATCGGCAGTCCGGTATTATCGGACATCTCCACTGCTGTCATTTGATTATACTAAAAATACATTGAACTTGTTACGATGTCAGGTTTGGTACAGGTGTGGCAACAGTGTGCATGAACCGATTCTGAACAAGAACCGGTTTTCGATTCCCATCACTACTCACCGCCTTCAAATATCGATCTTTCCCGACTTTTTGCCGTGACGCTGTTCTGTGTAACACGGCATTTAAAAAAAAATTGTTATTAAAATGTTTTTAACGGCCGCCGTTTAAGCCAAGTACCACAGGGCAGGGCTCCTCCTTGTCGTCGATCTCAACACAACCAAAACACGACTTGACTGCGTTGGTATTTCCGCCGTACCTAAGAGGCGAGCGGCGTTATAAATGGCGCGGGGTAGATAATGTCAATACTCCGTGATTGGACCGAGCCTGGCCAGTCGCTAAAGGTCAGGGAGGAGCACGTTGCTGATTGTTTTCCAAAGGCAGCCCAATGAAGTTTGCCCGATAGAGGTCGTTTAGTTTAAAATCCGCTTTGAGGCCAAGTTATCTGTCTGTGTCACTGACGCTAGCTCGTCAAACACCGATGTTATTTGTGGGCGGGGGGGCACTGAGGGCATGCTTTTTGGACACCAGACGAATGATCCTAATCAAGCTTTTAGGACGAAGGATTGATTTCATGAATGTTTAACTATCATTACAAATAAATGGGCTTTTGATTACGGCTCTGCGGCGTCAATAAAAGATGAGATCTTTTTCACACACTCCTCAGCTGATGGATGGATGTCATGAAGGTTAGGAGGCCAACACTCACATCCTGTCTCTGTGCTCAGCAGTGTTGGGTTAGTTACTGAAAACCAGTAATTAGTTACAGTTACTAGTTACTTTATTTCAAAAGTAACTCAGTTACTAACTCAGTTACTTACACCAAAAAGTAATGCGTTACTGTGAAAAGTAACTATTTAGTTATTTCTTTTTTCCCCCCCTTTGTTTAAGGCTCCCATTAATGCCCTTTTAGCCTTCATTTCAGTACTGTTATTGCACTTGAGAATAATACAATCTGTTGATCAACTTGACATGCATTTGCATCACTGAACTCTGCTAAGCAATGTGCTCTACATACAACACAAAAAGACAAAGATATGTTTCAAAGGGCCAATTTATTTCAGGCCAGAACAAATTGACAAAACTATTTTAAATAGCTGCAACATAATGGCACTTTAACTTTAACTTTAAGTAGATAGGATCTTTGATCCAAGACACAACTTACATTTAACTA
Source organism: Nerophis lumbriciformis (assembly GCF_033978685.3). Lineage (NCBI taxonomy): Eukaryota > Metazoa > Chordata > Actinopteri > Syngnathiformes > Syngnathidae > Nerophis > Nerophis lumbriciformis. The sequence goes on along the minus strand of NC_084551.2, from coordinate 59,977,481 downwards.
AAATGTTATTTTCTTTGTGCTCGACAAAAGAAAAGTATTGAGAATGTCTCCATGTTAAGAAACTCGACTTCTGGCTTCGCCATGATGTCTTGTTAGTTGTTATGAGAGTAGCGTATGTGTGTGTGTGTGTGTGTGGCCCTTTGAGATATGACAGCATGTGAGGTGAGTGACGTCAGTGAGTGAGTGGGCGAGAGAGGTGAGGGACCGGCGACAGTGAGTGCGTGCAGGTGCTCTAGCTTGGTGGATGGCTGCGTCCAATAAAGTCACAAAGTTGCAACAAACCGCCAGTCTTGTCATTCACCCTCAGCTGTAAAGACCCACTGCCGGGTAAAGTGAAGGTTGTTAGCGCCGAAGACGTACATAGGCCCTGGAGGGCTCCTCAACTGCGGTATGGGAGTCCCCCCCGCCCCCACCCACACAAAGCACGCCTTTTCTTTTCCACCGCTGCAATAAAACACACTCAGATCTTCTGTTTCTAGCCGATACTACATGAAAAATAACGTAAAATAACGCAGTAACGCATCATGTAGTAACGGTAACTGAGTTACTGAATATAAAAAATAACGCGTTAGATTACTATTTACCGCCGAAACTAACGGCGTTACAGTAACGTGTTACTTTGTAACGCGTTAGTCCCAACACCGGTGCTCGGGAGAGTTTAGTCTGTGGAAGTCGCTTCCTAGCGGTACCACTGACATATACTTCACAGGAGCCAGGCGTGCCAAGTTGAACAAAGTTTTAATGTACATATATTTATCAAAGTCTTTCTCCAGCAGAACGTGACTTTCCAGTCACGTCCGTATCCTCTCTCGCCTCCTGCTCCCGGCCGCATACTGTTAAAGACAACAGATGATTAGATTAACACGTACCACCTGTGAAGTCTAATCACCTGCCAGCTGTGTCTCGCCGTCAGCACTGCCACGCCCATGTCTGATGGTGCTCTGTCCTCAGCACCGTGGACAGAGGCGGTGACCTTTGCTCCTGCAGGCAGCGCTGGCAACATGTCCCTCCACAGTGTCTTTTACACAGAGAGCCAGAAAAATCCTGGCATTTATTCGCCTGTGCCTTTTACACAGAACCAACCAAACGACAATAGCCTCTGTTACAGCACTCATACTGCCTCTGAAGTTGCCCTAGCCCTTTTTTGATGGTTAAATAAAAGTGTTTTAGTATGAAATGTCAGTTTTTTCGATAGTATGGACTAGGGTTGTACGGTATACCGGTATTAGTATAGTACCCCGATACTAATGAATCATATTCGGTACTATAGAGCCTGTAAAAAGTACTGGGGGGGCAAACTGAGGTCAAGGAAAAAATAAAATAAAATAAAAACCTCATAGTCGTAGTACACATAAATCCATCCATCCATCCATCCATCCATTTTCTACCGCTTGTCCCTTTCTGGGTCGCGGGGGGTACTGGAGCCTCATCATCATCATCGGCGGTCACTCGAACAAGTATGACGATCCTCCTGGTAGGGGTGTATCCCTTTATGGAGGATGCCCGTGCGTGACTTTGTTTAACGTGGGGAGACTAGTGCACAGACAGTCACCACACGATCCTTGACAGAATCGGGTCAGGGTCCAGTGGCATGGAGTCCAAGACGACTGGGGACCCTTTTCTGCCGCAGCCTTCTTCCGCCATCGCAGCCGTTGTGGTAGTTCTTAAATCTACCGTCTTCCGCCTGCTCCGCCGTTGAGGTCTTCACCGTATCCCTGGCTAGGGGGCAGTCAGGTACTAGGCCTTTGCCAAGGGCCACCTGGGGTAACAGTAGTAAAGGGGTTAACCTCCTAGTGCCCCAAGACCCCATTGAGGAGCCTCCACTGCCGGATGCATTCGGGCGGGAGGCGGGGTACACCCTGGACAAGTCGCCACCTCATCGCAGGGCCATATGTGTAAGAGGAAAACATCAAAGAATGCAAAGGACATTAAAGACATTAAAAGAGCAGAGCTGATACAACCAGCCACTTTTTACATACAGCTACAAAAGTAAAACAACAAGAACAACAAAAAACTTAGAAATTCAATAGGTCCTTATGTCCCATTGCATAAGGACTCCCGGGAGTCCTTATACATTATTAGGGCCCATGCGGGCCCTAATAATTAACCAATAACATATGTTGCGCACACACGATTGGACAATGCATAGACAAGCAACCAAACAAACACATAATTTCAACACCCCTGTACACTGTGGTGGCCTCTGCGGTGTTCCACGCCATCGTCTGCTGGGGTGGAGGGGAGCATGACCGGAGAGAGGAGCAGACCCAACAAAGCAACCAAGTTGCCCACTAACTTTCAGCCAGTGTCCAGTACGCATGGATGAGCCAGGATGCGTCTAAGGAGACCGAGGTGTCCGATACCTGCTCATTCAGCCCTGTCTCTTCCTCCGCATCTCCTCCAGTCTCTCCAAACGGACTCTGGTGTGGCAGAGACCCAGCAGCAGTTCTCCATGGCCGAAAAGCTCCCGGGAGGCAGATCTAGAAGTTCACGAAAAAAGCACAGCGGAAGTCCCGAAAGTGCCACCCCTTGTCACACAGCATCTCGATTTTGTTCAATTTCTGTGTCAACAATTGATAAACAACTAAAATTGTTACGAACGGGTCGCATGATGCTGCAAGGTTCGTTCTCCCGGGATGCAAACGGACGACTCCGGACAGGACTAGCAGGTAGGAACATGATTTATTCTCATAAATCATGAAACGAAGACAGGAACAAACCAAACAAAGCGTGCCTAACACAAAGAAAGCTAGCGGGATAGCTCACAAGGAAAACACTAATACGGGACTTAGGTGCACAAACAGGAACTAAAGGGGTCCAAAACTAACAGAAAACACACGTGACTCGAAAAACTTAAACAGACTATGATCCGGGCAGCGGATCATAACATAAAATATCAATACCCATATAAGAATTGAGAAAATGACCTGTATAAATTGTGCAGTGTTAAGGAGCACCAAGGAATACATATTTTAACCCTTGTGTAATATTTGTATTGTTGTTACTGTCAGAGTGTGTTGGTGACGAACCCCAAGATGCAGAGATGGCAGGCTTTGTCCAGGAAAACATGATTTAATTTAACACTGTAGCAAAAAAAACAAACAAAAGGGTACAAACAAAAGGCGCGCACAAGGCGGAGAACAAACTTGGCTATGAACTAAAATAGCACAAAGGCTAACTGTCGACAAGAAACAAAAACACTTACTGTGACACGAAGGAACTATGACATGAGCAGAGTGAACAAAAGTAGACAGAGCTACAACGACAAATATTATGACGGGTAGTAGTGACAATAATCCAGCACTGACTAGAGAGGAAGGCAGGTTTAAATAGCAGCTGGCTGATTGACACCAGGTGTGGCCAGGTGCCAATCAGCCACAGCTGAGGGGACAGAGCACTCAGGGAGATAATCAGGAAATAACCAAAATAAGAGCGCTGACAGGAAACAAAGACAGGAAAAACCAAAACCTACCTGAACTGTCAGTGACAAACCTGACAGTCACTCAGCCAGCGTTTGTGGGTCTGATGGACCCGTTGCGTTTTGTGGCTTTTACCTTATCCCAATAAACATCTGTTCAGTATTTTAACAAAAAAGTGTTTGATTGTGAGGCATTAAAAGCCACAAAATGCAACGGGTCCATCAGACCAACAAACACTGGCTGAGTAACAACAATATAAACGTTGCATGGAAAATTTCTCTGCCAGTTTCTGCATCCCACAGGGATTCTTCTTTTGTGTTTCTGCACCTGCGGTTCCCACACAAGGTTGCAACATTGTTTGTCAACACTGTCTGCTCTCATTTTCTCGCACATTTGACCCTCCGATGTTCTGTGTACCTACACTCTGTCCTCCTCCTGTCTAGGCCTGCTGTATGTGTGTGTGTGTGTGTGTGTGTGTGCGTGTGTGTGTGTGTGTGTGTGTGTGTGTGTGTGTGTGTGTGTGTGTGTGTGAGTGTGTGTGTGTGTGGTACACGTAACATCAATTTCCACACTTCTATTAGCCCCGGGTCCAGTGGACCCGGACATCTTATATGTAATAGAAATGTGTAGGAGGGGTGTATGGTAGTGATGGGTTGATGAGGCGTCATGAAGCGTTTCGACACATTGCAAAACTGTATTGATACTGTGTCGATACTGTGTCACTAAATACTGACATCTGCTGGACATTAAAAATCCCTACAGGCAACCTATGGACCGATTCAACTGACACTGATTTTATGCCCTAGTACAGGGGTCACCAACCTTTTTGAAACCAAAAACTACTTCTTGGGTACTGATTAATGCGAAGGGCTACCAGTTTGATACACACTTAAATAAATAAATATATTGTCATTTGTAAGTTACACGTAAGTGTGATTTAAACAAGAATAGCTAAATAAATAAATTTATATAAATAAAAAAAATGGGTATTTCTGTCTGTCATTCCGTCGTACATTTTTTTTTCCTTTTTACGGAAGGTTTTTTGTAGAGAATAAATGATGAAAAAAACACTTAATTGAACGGTTTAAAAGAGAAGAAAACACGAAAAAAATTAAAATAAAATTTTGAAACCTAGTTTATCTTCAATTTCGACTCTTTAAAATTCACAATTCAGCCGACAAAAAGAAGAGAAAAACTAGCTAATTTGAATCTTTTTGAAAAAAATAAAAAAAATAATTTATGGAACATCATTAGTAATTTTTCCTGATTAAGATAAATTTTTAGAATTTTGATGACATGTTTTAAATTGGTTAAAATCCAATCTGCACTTTGTTAGAATATTTAACGAATTGGACCAAGCTATATTTCTAACAAAGACAAATCAGTATTTCTTCTAGATTTTCCAGAACAAAAATTTTAAAAGAAATTCAAAATACTTTGAAATAAGATTTAAATTTGATTCTACAGATTTTCTAGATTTGCCAGAATAATTTTTTTGAATTTTAATCATAGTAAGTTTGAAGAAATATTTCACAAATATTCTTCGTCGAAAAAACAGAAGCTAAAAAATGTATTATTCTTTACAATAAAAAAAAAAAAAATTTACTTGAACATTGATTTAAATTGTCAGGAAAGAAGAGGAAGAAATTTAAAAGGTAAAAAGTTATATTTGTTTAAAAATCCTAAAATCATTTTTAAGGTTGTATTTTTTCTCTAAAATTGTATATCTAAAAGTAATAAGAAGCAAAGTAAAAAATAAATGAATGTATTTAAACAAGTGAACATGTCATGTCTGTGTAATCATGTTTTGTTTTAAGTCATGTTTTGTTTAGTTATAGGACTCTTTAGTTTCTGTCATTTCACTCCCTTGTCTTGTTTCCATGATTACCCCATTAGTTTCACCTGTTCCACGTTTGGACTCATTGTGCACTCTTGATTGTCACCATAGCAACCCATTAGTTTTCACCTGTCACGTCACGCACCTGTTTCACGTCTTGAGTCACGCACCTGTTTTCGTTAATCATGTCTGTAGTATTTAAGTTCAGTGTTTTTCAGTTTGTCTTTCTGACGACATCTGTCAAGACTCGGACTATGGCTTGGTTTGTTCTCCCGAGGTGCAAGTGAATTGGACCAGATGTGGCGTGAAGGTAAAAAACTTGGCGAATGAAAACAACACTTGCACAAAGGCAGAAACTGAACACGAAATAACAAAACACTTACTGTGGCATGGGACCGTGAACAGGGCTTGAAAACGCGAGGATAGCAGGGTGAGAAAGGCTATGACTCCAGGACGAACAACAGAAAATGAAAAGCTTAAATAACACAGACATGATTAACAACAGGTGCGTGACTCAAAACAGGTGCGTGACATGACAGGTGAAACTAATGGGTAACTATGGTGACAAGACAAGGGAGTGAAAAGACAGAAACTAGACAAAACATGACTTAAAACAAAACATGATTACACAGACATGACAGAACACCCATCCATCCATCCATTTTCTACCACTTATTCCAAGTCTTTAAAATATTTTCTTGGATTTTCAAATTCTATTTGAGTTTTGTCTCTTTTAGAAATAAAAATGTCGAGCAAAGCGAGACCAGCTTGCTAGTAAATAAATACAATTTAAAAAATAGAGGCAGCTCACTGGTAAGTGCTGCTCTTCGAACTATTTTTAGAACAGGCCAGCGGGCGACTGATCTGGTCTTTACGGGCTACCTGGTGACCGCGGGCACCGCGTTGGTGACCCGTGCCCTAGTATATACAATAATATAAACCAAGTCATTGTATTTCATTTAGGATCATTTAGGGAATTTTTTTAATTAAATTTTTTTACACATTTTCATTAAAAAAATAAATAAATAAAAAGTTTTTCCGACGTATTACATTTTAGACGATTTCTCTTAGTTATTATTTCTCCGGCTGTAGAAAAGACCCGCTCACAGGCCACAGAGGAGGCGTCAGTGCGACACAGTTCGCGTATCGGTCACGTGACCAAAACAGCTCATGATCGGTCACGTGACTTTCTAAAAGCGGTACGCACACCGACACAGGGTTTCGCTCTATGAGCTCGACGCATGCGCCGATGCATCGGTGTTGCCGGACCCATCACTAGTGTATGGTGTGTGGTCATTAAGTATGTATTCTGATATATGTTCTTCACAGAAAATGAGCCAAAGTCAGTGAGTCTCAGTTTGAAAAATTAATTAATTGTATCATTTTTCTTTTGATAAAAAATGAAAACGGGTCCCACTGCAATAAACTGGACACTCTTGGCCTCCCCCCTCTCACAAACGCCTGGATAAGGGACTTCCTAACGGACCGACCCCAGAATGTGAGACTTGGCCCGCACCTCTCATCCTCCCGCACGCTGAGCATCGGCTCCCCACAGGGCTGTGTGCTGAGCCCCCTCCTCTACTGCCTCTACACCCATGACTGCAGTCCGGCCCACAGTGACAACCTCACCGTCAAGTTCGCCGACGATACCACAGTGGTCGGGCTCATCTCCAGGGGTGACGAGGCTGCCTACAGAGAGGAGGTCCTGAAGCTGACGGCCTGGTCTTCGGAGAACAACCTCGCTCTCAACACCAGCAAGACCAGAGAGATCATCGTCGACTTCAGGAGGAGCAGCACCGACCCTGCCCCCCTCTACATCAACGGCGAGCGTGTAGAGAGGGTCCACACCTTCAGGTACCTTGGAGTCCACATCTCTAATGACTTCTCCTGGACAGTCAACACCACATCAATCATCAAGAAGGCTCAGCAGCGGCTACACTTCCTGAGAGTCCTCGGGAAGTACAACCTGAAGCCTGACCTGCTGCTGACCTTCTACCGCTCGTCCATCGAGAGCCTGCTGACCTACTGTATTACGGTATGGTACGGCAGCTGCACTGCAGCAGACAGGGAGAGGCTGCAAAGAGTGGTCAAGACGGCTCAGAAGATCATCGGCCGCCCTCTCCCCTCTCTGACGGACATCTACACCTCCCGCTGCCTCAACAGAGCCAGTGCCATCATCAAGGACAGCACCCACCCTGGCTCTGACCTGTTCCACCTGCTGCCCTCTGGGAAGCGCTACAGGTGCATTAAAACCAAAACAAACAGGCTAAAGAACAGCTTCTTCCCCAGGGCCATAACCATCCTGAACGGACTGCCCCATTGTCCCTCATAACTGCCTTCTCTTCGGTGCAATAACCCATTCCACCAACCACCCTGTTTTTGTTTTGTTTTTTCATGTATATATTCATTTCACACCATATTCATTGCACTTCTATATTTTTTATATTTGTATATATTTGCACATTGTTTTTCTAGCATGCACACATCGCACTGTATGGAATGGCCTCAATCTCGTTACCTTGCGTACTGACAATAAAGCTGATTCTGATTCTGATTCTGATTCTGATTCTGACAGACCCGAACACCACACAAGGGTTAAGTAAATGATAATATGAGTGATAGTATATAATAAATACATGATGAATGAATTACCAATAAACAATACATTATTGCTACATGGAAGGTAAATAAAGACGTTTGTAAATACTGGAATAAATGAAATAATCCAGAAATAATTTCTGATATAAATGAAGAAATAACGTATTGATGATGATCAATCAATGAAATATATGTTGCCTATTACTGCTGAATTGAGCAAAATGTTTTGAAGTTAGTACACCGTGAGGCCAGTCATTGTGTGCGTATTTGTGTGTGTGTGTGTGTGTGTGTGTTTGCACTTGTGATGCCGCTCGCCTCGGCGCCTCTTCAAAGGCGTGGAGTGGGCGCCCTTTGTGGCCCTCGCGCTCCCTACCTCCTTTTCACGGGGAGGCTCCTTTTTTGTCTTAGCGTTTCATATTTAATCGAGCTTGCTGGGAAACAGAGCGAGGATACCTGAGGGTGGACTGAAGCCGGCCCTCAAGGGTCTCTTGTGCCTCGCTCTCCGGGCTGTGGCTGCGTCGTCGCCGCCGCCGACGTCCTTTTCAGCGCAATTTATGAGCACATCAAAGGGAGCCACACAGCCCCCCCCCCCCCCCCCCCCCTTCTATTGGGATGATACAGTCATTGAAAGACCCTCACCCACGCACCCCTTGCTTGCTTTCAAACAGGTGTTGATCGTAAGTGATACTGAGAGCGGGAGATATCTAAAACGCACATCTAGGGCGCGTTCGCACTTGTCATGTTTGGTTCAGTTGGGAGGAACTCTGCTACGTTTGCTCCGCTGGTACGCTTCCGGTCAAGGGTGAACATGATCACCCCAACCCTGGTGTGCACGACACAAGTGGACCGAGACCATTCGAGAAAGAGGTCTGGTTGCAACCAAGGATCGTTGCAAGGGATGGATGTGGCGTGGCGCGGATGGTTCCAGTTTCCATTCCAGCTTCCGCCATCCTGGTGACGGCCGGTATGTCCTTGGGCAAGACGCTTGGTGGTTAGCTTCCGCCATCAAAGTGCGAATGTCAAGTATAATGTAAAACTATTGTCACCCTTTGTCACCGATTCTGTTCATAACTTTTAACTATCTAACTATCGTGGGATCACACTCCTCAGCCTTCCCGGTAAGGTCTATTCAGGTGTACTAGAGAGGAGGCTACGCCGGATAGTCGAACCTCGGATTCAGGAGGAACAGTGTGGTTTTCGTCCTGGTCGTGGAACTGTGGACCAGCTCTATACTCTCCGCAGGGTCCTTGAGGGTGCATGGGAGTTTGCCCAACCAGTCTACATGTGTTTTGTGGACTTGGAGAAGGCATTCGACCGTGTCCCTCGGGAAGTCCTGTGGGGAGTGCTCAGAGAGTATGGGGTATCGGACTGTCTGATTGTGGCAGTCCACTCCCTGTATGCTCGGTGCCAGAGCTTGGTCCGCATTGCCGGCAGTAAGTCGGACACGTTTCCAGTGAGGGTTGGACTCCGCCAAGGCTGCCCTTTGTCACCCATTCTGTTCATTACTTTTATAGACAGAATTTCTAGGCCCAGTCAAGGCGCTAAGGGTATCTGGTTTGGTGGCTGCAGGATTAGGTCTCTGCTTTTTGCAGATGATGTGGTCCTGATGGCTTCATCTGGCCAGGATCTTCAGCTCTCACTGGATCGGTTCGCAGCTGAGTGTGAAGCGACTGGCATGGGAATCAGCACCTCCAAGTCTGAGTCCATGGTTCTCGCCCGGAAAAAGGTGGAGTGCCATCTCCGGGTTAGGGGGAGATCTTGCCCCAAGTGGAGGAGTTCAAGTACTTAGGAGTTTTGTTCACGAGTGAGGGAAGAGTGGATTGTGAGATCGACAGGCGGATCGGTGCGGCGTCTTCAGTAATGCGGACGCTGTATCGATCCGATGTGGTGAAGAAGGAGCTGAGCCGGAAGGCAAAGCTCTCAATTTACCGGTCGATCTACGTTCCCATCCTTGTCTTTTGCCTATGCTAAGTGGTAGCCTTAGCTTCGAGTGCGATCGGCACGTTGTTCCGTCGGTTTGTTTTCAGTTGTTGGTACTTGTTTGACTTTCGACAAATAAACCATGTTCCTACCTGCACGTCCTGTCCGGAGTGTTCCGTCTGCAGTAAGCTGCGACCCCCCGCCCCCCCCTCGTTGCAAAAACATGCAATAGGTCAAAAATAATTAAAATGTTTCAGTAAAAACAATGATTATGCGATGAGGTGGCGACTTGTCCAGGGTGTACCCCGCCTTCCGCCCGATTGTAGCTGAGATAGGCTCCAGCGCCCCCCGCGACCCCAAAGGGAATAAGCGGTAGAAAATGGATGGATGGATGGACAGTAAAAACAGTACAATGTCCAGTAAAACTGGTTTCTTGATCATTTAAAATGGACTGAAATTCCCCCAAATTGATCAGCTTAGGCAACTTCAGGTTCGTTTGCGAGTCATTCCAAGACCATGGAGCAGCAAATCTGAAGGCTTTTTCCCCCCGAGATTTGCGTTGGCTCCAGGAACCAACATGCTAACAATGTCCTGTGATACTGTGTAACCCTTTCAGAGATCACATTTTTAGTTCACATTAAAACATTCACATGTTGCACAATGAGATGTAAGCATGGGATCACGGGTACATTCCTGTAACTTTCTGCCTGGAAATTATATCTTTTTATTAGCATTTCTTTCATGAAATAACAGCATTTTATGATTAATGTTTATAAATTAAGATTCTTAATAAATGACAATAGAATAAGCACACATTTGATTGGTGAATCATAGTGTAACGACCTGGGATTACACATTGTGTGTGGTGTTGGAGTTGTCTGACTTTTTGTGTGGCTGTAAACGCATCACTGGCTAAGTGCCTTATGCACATGTGTTGGCGCAAGTGAGAAAGAGCGAGCGGCTGCTGTTGACAAAGTTAAATTTGGTTTGGTTTGTACGACAGAAAATGACCAGTTTTGCTAAATAGAATTTTTTTTACCAATGTTCCGGTCATGTGTTTATGGCCGACAATAAAGAGTTTTGCTCAATAAACTGTGTTTTTTATTTATTATTAATATAAACTGGGTGTTTGTCATTTCATAATGCCTTTATCTCTATTTTTAGATTTTTTATAGAGGGAGGTATTTTTTTTGTTATCTATTTATTTTTTTAAGTTATGTACATTTTATATATACATGTACATGCTGTATCGGGACAGATCCATTGAGAGAACACAAGTAATGTAAAAAAAACATTGTGTTTACTTTTTGATATCGAAATAAAACGCACAACAAATTGGCTAATGAAGATTAAGTCTAATAAACAAGCTTTGTTCTTCTCTTGGTTCAGTACAACAGTTTGGCCAACAAAAATAAAGAGGAGTGACACCTCTCACATCGAATACACAATCTTCACAGCCTTCATTCAGTTCGATGAGATGACAAAACATTTTAGCTCATATTAATGTTATTTGATCACTCATACAGTTTGCAGTTAAATAAAGGAGTGAGCATCCCAGTAAACACACTGAAGACTTTATACATAAATTGTGACAACGTTCACGACACATGACCTGCTGCATGTTTCCTCACTTCATTAACTCTCAGTCACAGCAGCTGATGAGCGCTGTATTGAGAAAATAAAAGCAACATCAAATAGTTTTTCTTTTTCACTGTGTACCTTTAGTGTGGGGACAAGTGTCTCCAATATTGTCCACACCTGTCTCCATCCAAACGAGGGAAAATTATGTTAAACCAAGCGCTTTGCTCCGTTTACTCCGAGGGAAACGTGGTTTTGGTAATTAAAAAATGTGATGTATTTCTAACCGTCGGGAATTATTGCAAATGATCATTATACCGTTTATTGTTACATCCCTCGTTCATTGACAAGTAAAAAGTCAAGGGCGGTCACAGCATGTTCTTGCTGCAGATTTTGGTCATTTTTTTAGGGCATTACGGCAACTGACAAGGGAAGGCGGGACTTGCCGCAGTTGCCCGTGGTTAAATTTGAGCCCTTCTACTTTACTCACGACCGCTGCTACCGTGCTTCGTCAACTGTCCTCCTAGTGATCCGGTAATGCACGGGCCTATATTATTCCACAAAAAAAAAAAAGTGAGGAATTTAGGTCCTTCAATAATCTATAAAGTTGCTCTAAAGCAAGATAGCATCCACTAACAGATGTCTAGTCGCAGTCTGACATGACTCCACTGTGCCATTAAAACACACCTTGCTTAAATGCACACCCACTTAACATGCTAATTGACACATATTTTATTTATTTTATCTCATGTAAAAGGTCTGTGCGCACGAATGCACATGGATGCCATACATAAATATTATTTCCAGCTGAGTGTAATTTACAAGATGATGACATAACAACCTCCTTGCACTGCACACATAGTTGACTTAATTAAGACCTAAAAAGCAGGTGTTGATCAAATACTTCTCCGCTGTGAGATGTTACATGATGTTGGTGGTGTACAACAAAATGCATTTTTTCCACATCTTTTTTATGCCACTTATATATAGTACCATTAACAACACCGGTATTGATTGATTAGAATATTGATAATGTTATCAGCATCAATAAAATCTCTAGTTGCAAGTGAAGTCGGTTGATGAGCTTAAACGTGAACGCTAAACGGACCAAAGACACAAACTGGTGCTAAAACTGGGTGCCGAAAAAACTCGATTCACATTTGAATCGCCATTATTTTACTATTACGCTTTTGAATCAAATCAAAATATTCCCTAATTGATTTTTTAAAAAGACGTTACATAGGTCATCTCCACGCTTACTCGCTGTGCATATTGTCAGGTTCAAACACTGATGACATCTATTAAACAAGACAAGAAGCAATGAATTAAACAGAGACTGTCATGATCCATGTCCCGGATCATGTTTTTTTGTTCTGTTAGTTTTGGACTTCATAGTTCCTGTTTTTTGTGCACCCTTGTTTGTTTTAGTTACCATGGTTACTTATTATTTCCACCTGCCTCTGATTAGTGTTCGCCCGCTCACCGGCTGCCCGAGCACTAATCAGAGGCATTATTTAAACCTGCCTTGCCCTCCAGTCAGTGCTGGAGTATTGTTTGTTGTATGCTGTGGACTCCCTGTTTGATGCAATGCTCTGTTCATGCTTGTTTTCTGGAGATGCTGAAGATTTCATGCTTAGTTCATGCTGCTCGTGCCTTGCCAAGTAAGTTTTGTTTATTTATGCCACAGTTAGCGACCTTTTGTTTCATGTCCATAATTCAGGCTAAGTGTTAGCTTTTGTTTTCTTGCGTTAAGTTGTGCCTTCGCCTTGTGCGCCTTTTTGTTTTCACCTTTTTTTGAAAATTAAAACCATGTTTTCTTGTACACCGCCTGTCATCTCTGCATCTTGGGGTTTGTCACTTCCACATCATGACAGAGACAGAATTCAAATTTGGCTCAATTGAGGAGAAAAGTCTGGACTGTACTCATTGTACAGTCCCGCCACGCTCTGACGAAAGATTGTACGCCTCCTCTTTTATTTGGACTTTCCCTGATTACATGGCAACCGCTGTTTCTAAGGGAGGGGGGTCGTAAACAGCCATCACCTTTGGTTACAAAACAGTTCAAATAAAAGGTTGTAAAACAGTTCAAAGAAAAGGTGCCTGGAGCTTGGACAGGTCCTGCTTCCTTTCCGCTTTGTAGATCTCGGGTCAAGACAAAATCTTCCTGTGGATTAAGATACATCAAAGAAACCGACGCCTTCATGTCGCTCCCCATCCTACACAGTGGAGTTTTACAAGCCTTCTGCTTGGTAAGATCAAAGACAGCTTTTGTCCTCTCGCCGGGAACTCATGGCAACACAAAGTTTTGTGATAACTTAGATACAATTATTCTGACACATATAAGGCCTGATCTATTAACGGTGTGCGTATATTAAAACATACTTGCTGATTTAAAAAGGTTGTACGCAAAGGAATGCATCTCTTAAAGGATCTATAAACAGACTGATCTGTTTATAGATCCTTTAGAGATCATTTACCATGTTTGTCTTCATGTATATTAGGGCTGGCCGTTTTATTAATATCTCGATATTTTTAGGCCATGTGATGATACACCATATTTATCTCCATATTTTGCCTTAGCCTTGAATGAACACTTGATGCATATAATCACAGCAGTATGATGATTCTATGTGTCTACATTAAAACATCCTTCTTCATACTGCATTAATATATGCTACTTTTAAACTTTCATGCAGAGAGGGAAATCACAACTAAGTCAATTTAGTAAAAGTGTATTTATTAAACAGTTATTAAGCAGTGGCACAAACATTCATGTCATTTCAAAACAGAAAGTGCAAGATTGTCAGAGACATTTTAAAACAAGCTATTAGTGCACTTTTGTGCATGATGTCACTAAGATGACATATCAAAACAACATTAAATTAAAGTGCACTTTTTGTACAATAGTTTAAAACAAATAAAGTGCATGATGTCACACAAGATATTTCAATAACTGTCAAATAAAAATGATTTGTAAAAAAAATAAATAAATAAAGCACTTTACAGTGAGTAAACAACTTCAGTGCTGCAGTATATTAAAAAAAAAAAATAAAAAAAAATAAAAAATATAATAAAAATAAAAACTAGAATAGCCAAATAGCTAAAACTAATATGCATACAGGTAAAAGCCAGTAAATTAGAATATTTTGAAAAACTTGATTTATTTCAGTAATTGCATTCAAAAGGTGTAACTTGTACATTATATTTATTCATTGCACACAGACTGATGCATTCAAATGTTTATTTCATTTAATTTTGATGATTTGAAGTGGCAACAAATGAAAATCCAAAATTCCGTGTGTCACAAAATTAGAATATTACTTAAGGCTAATACAAAAAAGGGATTTTTAGAAATGTTGGCCAACTGAAAAGTATGAAAATGAAAAATATGAGCATGTACAATACTCAATACTTGGTTGGAGCTCCTTTTGCCTCAATTACGTGCGGCGTGGCATGGAGTCGATGAGTTTCTGGCACTGCTCAGGTGTTATGAGAGCCCAGGTTGCTCTGATAGTGGCCTTCAACTCTTCTGCGTTTTTGGGTCTGGCATTCTGCATCTTCCTTTTCACAATACCCCACAGATTTTCTATGGGGCTAAGGTCAGGGGAGTTGGCGGGCCAATTTAGAACAGAAATACTATGGTCCGTAAACCAGGCACGGGTAGATTTTGCGCTGTGTGCAGGCGCCAAGTCCTGTTGGAACTTGAAATCTCCATCTCCATAGAGCAGGTCAGCAGCAGGAAGCATGAAGTGCTCTAAAACTTGCTGGTAGACGGCTGCGTTGACCCTGGATCTCAGGAAACAGAGTGGACCGACACCAGCAGATGACATGGCACCCCAAACCATCACTGATGGTGGAAACTTTACACTAGACTTCAGGCAACGTGGATCCTGTGCCTCTCCTGTCTTCCTCCAGACTCTGGGACCTCGATTTCCAAAGGAAATGCAAAATTTGCTTTCGTCAGAAAACATGACTTTGGACCACTCAGCGGCAGTCCAGCTCTTTTTTTCCTTAGCCCAGGTGAGACGCTTTTCGCGCTGTTTCTTGGTCAACAGTGGCTTGACACGAGGTATGCGGCAGTTGAAACCCATGTCTTTCAAGCGTCTCTTGGTGGTGGATCTTGAAGCACTGACTCCAGCAGCTGTCCACTCCTTCTGAATCTCCCCCACATTTTTGAATGTTTTTTTTTTCACAATCTTGACCAGGGCGCAGTGATCCCTATCGCTTGTACACTTTTTCTGACCACAGTTTTTCCTTCCCTTTGCCTCTCCATTAATGTGTTTGGACACAGAGCTCTGAGAACAGCCAGCCTCTTCAGCAATAACCTTTTGTGTCTTTCCCTCCTTTTGCAATGTGTCGATGGTTGCCTTTTGGACAGCTGTCAAATCTGAAGTCTTCCCCATGTTTGTGTAGGCTTCAGAACTGGACTGAGAGACCATTTAAAGCCCTTTGCAGGTGTTTTGAGTTAATCAGCTAATTAGTTTGTGGCACCAGGTGTCTTCAAAATTTAACCCTTACACAATCTTCTAATTTTGTGACACACGGAATTTTGGATTTTCATTTGTTGCCACTTCAAATCATCAAAATTAAATGAAATAAACATTTGAATGCATCAGTCTGTGTGCAATGAATAAATATAATGTACAAGTTACACCTTTTGAATGCAATTACTGAAATAAATCAAGTTTTTCAAAATATTCTAATTTACTGGCTTTTACCTGTATGTATTTATCTAAGAAAAAAAGGCTTTTTTTTAAAAAGAAGGGTTTTTAAGCCTTTTTTAAAAGCATCCACAGTCTGTGGTGCCCTCAGGTGGTCAGGGAGAGCGTTCCACAGACTGGGAGCGGCGGAGCAGAAAGCCCGGTCTCCCATTGTTCGTAGCTTTGTCCGCGGAGGTGTCGTGTGGAAAATTTGGGGGTGAGTATTTCTTTGAGGTAGAGGGCATTTCCATGGAGGCCCTTTTTTATTTTTTTACAAATAAAATCTATTATTATTATTATAAATAAAAATGAGCTGCATAATAGGAAATCAAATAGTGTATGTCCTTCGCTATGTGGTAGGTTCCTGCGGACGTTATCTCCTTCTGTTGTTGACTATTTTTTGATATACGGTGTTGACGTGGAAATGGTTGCTCCGGCATTTTGTGGGTGTGGCACCGGCCGGAGATGTTGACATGCGGAGTTTCAAGCACTCTTCATTCTCTAGCGGGTGACTTTTCAAATGATGCTACAAATTAGCAGTAATGCTACTTTTTGTAGTAATGCTTTTGCCCCACACTTGACATATTACTGTTGTCTGCTCAACATCTTCCCGCTTGAAGCCAAACCACCGCCAGACGATCAGGATATAGTCATTTATGTTTTTTTTTGTTTTAATTCTTTCATATATATATATATATATACAAACGTATATATACACCTATATATATACACCTATATATATATATATATATATATATATATATATATATATATATATATATATATATATATATATATATATATATATATACACACTATATTGCCAAAAGTATTTGGCCACCCACACAAATGATCAGAATCAGGTGTCCTAATCACTTGGCCCGGCCACAGGTGTAAAAAATCAAGCACTTATGCATGGAAACTGTTTCTACAAACATTTGTGAAAGAATGGGCCGCTTTCAGTGATTTCCAGCGTGGACTTGTCATAGGTTGCCACCTGTGCAACAAATCCAGTCGTGGATTTAACCATCTGGCAATCTGATGGACCAGTCTGGGTTCGGAGGTTGCCAGGAGAACGCTACATTTCGGACTGCATTGTGCCGAGTGTGAAATTTGGTGGTGGAGGAATTATGGTGTGGGGTTGTTTATCAGGATGTTGGGCTTGGCCCCCTTAGTTCCAGTGGAAGGAACTTTGAATGCTCCAGGATACCAAAACATTTTGGACAATTCCATGCTCCCAAACTTGTGGGAACAGTTTGGAGCGGGCCCCCTTCCTCTTCCAACATGACTGTGCACTAGTGCACAAAGCAAGGTCCGTAAAGACATGGATGACAGAGTCTGGTGTGGATGAACTTGACTGGTCTGCACAGAGTCCTGACCTGAACCCGATAGAACAGTGTGGAAGTTGCTTCCTAGCAGTTCCACTGTAGACACGGCACAGGAGCCAAGCATGCAGTTTTTAACAAAGTTTTTAATGTACATAGGTTTTTTCAAAATCTTTCTCCCGCAGAACGTGACTTTTCAGTCACGTCCGTATCCTCTCTCCCCTCCTGCTCCCGGCCGCTTACTGTTAAAGACAACAGATGATTAGATTAACACGTACCGCCTGTGAAATCTAATCACCTGCCAGCTGTGTCTCGCCGTCAGCAGATGGTGCTCTGTCCTCAGCACCATGGACAGAGGCGGTGAACTTTGCTCCTGCAGGCAGCGCTGGCCACATCTCCCTCCACAAATACCTTTAGGGATGAATTAGAACGGAGACTGAGAGCCAGGCCTTCTCCACCAACCATCAGTGTGTGACCTCACCAATGCGCTTTTGGAAGAATGGTGGAAAATTTCCTATAAACACACTCCGCAACCTTGTGGACAGCCTTCCCAGAAGAGTTGAAGCTGTAATAGCTGCAAAAGTGGGACCCACATCATATTGAACCCTGTGGGTTAGGAATGGGATAGATAGATAGTACTTTATTGATTCCTTCAGTGGCACTTCAAGTTCATATGTAAGTTATTAATACCACATTTTTTTGTGATTCATCATTGTGGAGGTCTTTCACCTCCGGGTTCCTCGGACCACCAATGATGGACATGACAGACTTGTGATTTATTTTTCCATAAATCTGCTTTTCCTGCTCCTTTGCTTTTCAGCACTCGCCTCTGGTGACAGTCGCGCTCTTCCGGTTGCTTTTCAGCCTTCCGCGTCTCCGCTCGGGGCTCGGGTTCTCTCTCGATCGTCCACTCCAACTTCTCCAACTCCAACAAATCCAACTTCTCCCACCACCACTTCCTTCCCGGCTGCTGCCCTTTTGTAGAGTGAGAGGTGATCAGACAACTGCGCCCAGGTGGGCCATCTACGCACCTGTCGCCGATCTCAGAGCCGGCCCTGGCACACCCCGCCTCGCTGCAGGGCTGCAGGCCACGCCTCCTCACAATCACATTGGTTAACTTTGACAGGCCTGTAGTAATGAACCACAAGTGTGAAGGTTGACTTAAGTGGGCACCAGACTTGCGTGTGGATTGTTTCTTGTAAGCACTTTCTCCCCTTCCTCTTTTTTATTTTCCCGATAAAAGAGCATCCCGACCCCTTCCAGCCGCCCCTTCACCCGCCCCTCGCATCGGCGTACGTCAAACTACCCGGCTGATTTTATAGCTCGCTCTCAGTCAACTGGCTTGTAAAAAGACCGAGAACACATGCTCCCTATTGATCAGCAGTCAATGATCAATTAACCAAGCCATTTGTCTAATTAGAGCAAAGGGGGTCCATCCAGACAGGCTTGTTTAGCCGTTTGATTGCGAAGCGCTGCCGAGGGAACGCACCGGGCTGCATAATTGATCGGGAGCGGGTCTTTAAACACTTATCTCATTCCCGTCACATCGTCAGGTCATTCCGATTCATAGCGAGGAAATGTGTTTGGCAAATTAGCTGCATTTTTTTTTTTTTTATCGCCATTCCACCGCCTTAATATAATGTTGTTGCGTTTAATCAGGGGCGGCATCTCTCTCGTTGCCGCCCCTGATTAAACGCGCCAGCTTTAGTGTTATCAATCAATCAATCAATCAATGTTTACTTATATAGCCCTAAATCACAAGTGTCTCAAAGGGCTGCACAAGCCACAACGACATCCTCGGCTCAGATCCCACATCAGGGCAAGGAAAAACTCAACCCAATGGGACAATGAGAAACCTTGGAGGGGAGCGCAGATGTAGGGACCCCCTCTGGGCCACCGGTGCAATGGATGTCGAGTGGATCTAGCATGATATTGTGAGAGTCCGGTCCATAGTGGATCTAACATAATAGTGAGAGTCCAGTCCATAGTGGATCTACCATAATAGTCTGAGAGTCTCGTCCACAGTGGATCTAACATAATAGTGAGAGTCCAGTCCATAGTGGATCTAACATAATAGTGAGAGTCCAGTCCATAGTGGATCTAACATAATAGTGTGGGTCCAGTCCATAGTGGATCTAACATAATAGTCTGAGAGTCCCGTCCATAGTGGATCTAACATAATAGTGGGAGTCCAGTCCATAGTGGATCTAACATAATAGTGTGAGAGTCCAGTCCATAGTGGATCTAACATAATATTGTGAAAGTCCAGTCCATAGTGGATCTAGCATATTAGTGAGAGTCCGGTCCATAGTGGATGTAACATAATAGTGAGAGTCCAGTCCATAGTGGATCTACCATAATAGTCTGAGAGTCTCGTCCATAGTGGATCTAACATAATAGTGAGAGTCCAGTCCATAGTGGATCTACCATGATAGTCTGAGAGTTTCGTCCACAGTGGATCTAACATAATATAGTGAAAGTCCAGTCCATAGTGGATCTAACATAATAGTGAGAGTCCAGTCCATAGTGGATCTAACATAATAGGCTGAGAGTCCCGTCCATAGTGGATCTAACATAATAGTGTGAGAGTCCAGTCCATAGTGGATCTAACATAATATTGTGAAAGTCCAGTCCATAGTGGATCTAACATAATAGTCTGAGAGTCCCGTCCATAGTGGATCTAACATAATAGTGAGAGTCCAGTCCATAGTGGATCTAACATAATAGTCTGAGAGTCCTGTCCATAGTGGATCTAACATAATAGTGGGAGTCCAGTCCATAGTGGATCTAACATAATAGTGTGAGAGTCCAGTCCATAGTGGATCTAACATAATAGTGTGAGAGTCCGGTCCATAGTGGATCTAACATAATAGTGTGAGAGTCCAGTCCATAGTGGAGCTAACATAATAGTGAGAGTCCAGTCCATAGTGGATCTAACATAATATTGTGAAAGTCCAGTCCATAGTGGATCTAGCATAATAGTGAGAGTCCGGTCCATAGTGGATCTAACATAATAGTGAGAGTCCAGTCCATAGTGGATCTACCATAATAGTCTGAGAGTCTTGTCCATAGTGGATCTAACATAATAGTGTGAGAGTCCAGTCCACAGTGGATCTAACATAATATTGTGAGAGTCCAGTCCATAGTGGATCTAATATAATATTGTGAAAGTCCAGTCCATAGTAGATCTAGCATAACAGTTAGAGTTCGGTCCATAGTGGATCTAAAATAATAGTGAGAGTCCAGTCCATAGTGGATCTAACATAATAGTAAGAGTCCAGTCCATAGTGGATCTAACATAATAGTGTGAGAGTCCAGTCCATAGTGGATCTAACATAATATTGTAAAAGTCCAGTCCATAGTGGATCTAACATAACAGTTAGAGTCCAGTCCATAGTGGATCTAATATAATATTGTGAAAGTCCAGTCCATAGTAGATCTAGCATAACAGTTAGAGTCTGGTCCATAGTGGATCTAAAATAATAGTGAGAGTCCAGTCCATAGTGGATCTAACATAATAGTGTGAGAGTCCAGTCCATAGTGGATTTAACATAATAGTGAGAGTCCAGTCCATAGTGGATCTACCATCATAGTGAGAGTCCAGTCCATAGCGGATCTAAAATAATAGTGTGAGAGTCCAGTCCATAGTGGATCTAACATAATAGTTTGAGAGTCCAGTCCATAGTGGATCTAACATAATATTGTGATAGTCTAGTCCATAGTGGATCTAACATAATAGTGAGAGTCCAGACCATAGTGGATCTAACATAATAGTGTGAGAGTCCAGTCCATAGTGGATCTAGCATAATAGTGAGAGTCCAGTCCATAGTGGATCTAACATAATAGTGAGAGTCCAGTCCATAGTGGATCTACCATAATAGTCTCAGAGTCTCGTCCATAGTGGATCTAACATAATAGTGAGAGTCCAGTCCATAGTGGATCTACCATAATAGTCTGAGAGTTTCGTCCACAGTGGATCTAACATAATATAGTGAAAGTCCAGTCCATAGTGGATCTAACATAATAGTGAGAGTCCAGTCCATAGTGGATCTAACATAATAGTCTGAGAGTCCTGTCCATAGTGGATCTAACATAATAATGTGAGAGTCCAGTCCATAGTGGATCTAACATAATTTTGTGAAAGTCCAGTCCATAGTGGATCTAACATAATAGTCTGAGAGTCCCGTCCATAGTGGATCTAACATAATAGTGGGAGTCCAGTTCATAGTGGATCTAACATAATAGTGTGAAAGTCCAGTCCATAGTGGATCTAGCATAATAGTGAGAGTCCGGTCCATAGTGGATCCAACATAATTGTGAGAGTCCAGTCCATAGTGGATCTACCATACTAGTCTGAGAGTCTTGTCCATAGTGGATCTAACATAATAGTGTGAGAGTCCAGTCCACAGTGGATCTAACATAATATTGTGAGTGTCCAGTCCATAGTGGATCTAATATAATATTGTGAAAGTCCAGTCCATAGTAGATCTAGCATAACAGTTAGAGTTCGGTCCATAGTGGATCTAAAATAATAGTGAGAGTCCAGTCCATAGTGGATCCAACATAATAGTGAGAGTCCAGTCCATAGTGGATCTAACATAATAGTGTGAGAGTCCAGTCCATAGTGGATCTAACATAATATTGTGAAAGTACAGTCCATAGTGGATCTACCATAACAGTTAGAGTCCGGTCCATAGTGGATCTAAAATAATAGTGAGAGTCCAGTCCATAGTGGATCTAACATAATAGTGAGAGTCCAGTCCATAGTGGATCTAACATAATAGTGTGAGAGTCCAGTCCATAGTGGATCTAACATAATAGTGTGAGAGTCCAGTCCATAGTGGATCTAACATAATAGTGAGAGTCCAGTCCATAGTGGATCTACCATCATAGTGAGAGTCCAGTCCATAGCGGATCTAAAATAATAGTGTGAGAGTCCAGTCCATAGTCGATCTAACATAATAGTTTGAGAGTCCAGTCCATAGTGGATCTAACATAATATTGTGATAGTCTAGTCCATAGTGGATCTAACATTATAGTGAGAGTCCAGTCCATAGTGGATCTACCATAATAGTTTGAGAGTCCAGTCCATAGTGGATCTAACATAATAGTGTGAGAGTCCAGTCCATAGTGGATCTAACATCATAGTGAGAGTCCAGTCCATAGCGGATCTAAAATAATAGTGTGAGAGTCCAGTCCATAGTGGATCTAACGTAATAGTGTGAGAGTCCAGTCCATAGTGGATCTAACATAATAGTTAGAATCCAGTCCTTAGTGGATCTAACATAATATTGTGATAGTCGAGTCCATAGTGGATCTAACATAATAGTGAGAGTCCAGTCCATAGTGGATCTAACATCATAGTGAGAGTCCAGTCCATAGTGGATCTAACATAATAGTGTGATAGTCCAGTCCATAGTGGATCTAACATCATAGTGAGAGTCCAGTCCATTGTGGATCCAATATAATAATGTGAGAGTCCAGTCCATAGTGGGGCCAGCAGGAGTTAGTGTTGATGTGATTCTGGTGGACTAGCCAGGACACGGTCATGTTATGTTGGAATTAGCGGAGTTGTCTGAAGCATTAAAAACACAGACTGTGTTTTGTTTGAAAAGGAAAACCATCTTACCTTGCATCTGCGAATATTTGTGGCATCGTTGATGTAAACGTCTCTTTGCCGTGAGGGTTCTCCTAAGTCCGACAGATCTTCCGTGAGCCCGATAGAGAGTTTGAATACAGTCTTTTATTTTGCCACAACGGTCTGGATCGCTTTTCAGCAGTCTGTTTTGGGCGTGTGTCTCTCGCTCTCTCTCCAGCTCCCAACTCCAACCATGTGTCTCATACCGGCTGCTGCTAATAAATACGACAGGTGATTAGATAACAAGGCTCACCTGGGCCATCTACTCGCCTGTCGCTGTCTTTGAGGTCGGTCCTTGCACACACCGTTCCGTGGCAGGCCCGCAGGCCACGCCCCCTCCACAGTTGAACACAGTGATAAACAGTGATCACCCCCTGCTCCCTTCACCTCCCAGGGGGTGATCAAGGGTGATGGGTCAAATGCAGAGAATCATTTTGCCACACCTAGTGTGTGTGTGATAATCATTGGTACTAACTTTCACAAACACTTATGTATATATATATATATATATATATATATATATATATATATATATATATATATATATATATATATATATATATATATATATATATATATATATCAGGGACGTGCAGTCACTAGGAAATCTTGCACGTGGAAAGAAAAAAAATGTAAAAAGAAAAAAAAAAAATTAAATTGTTACATGTATCCAGTGATTATACTATAAAGTTATTTTCCATTTAACTTCACCAGTTTTAGATTATTTTTTATTCAAAATCGCTGAATTTTCACATTTGCTGTTCAAATACTAAGAAGAGACGGTGCGGTGAACAGCAGCCAGTTGAGGCACGTCACTCAGTGCCTCAACATGGATTCCGGTCTCGGCTAACTGCTGGCCTGCTGTGCAGTGAGACTGTATTGCTATATGAATTATATTATACATTTCCATTGTTTAGTTAGCTGAGGTATAAAATGTACAGTGTATTTTGTCAACAACTGTATGTGTGTAACAACTGTATGTGTGTAACGTATTTCTTGTGCTGAGCGATCATAAAACGGCTGCAAAAGACGCACTGGCTGAGGCTCCAGTAATCCCGCCTCCTGCACCCCCGCCGTAGAATTGTTATATCAACTAAAGCCCACACTTAAACTTTCCACGTGCAAGATTGAATCTATTTAAAAAAGTTATTTCATAAGAAGCCAAAAAGTGCAAAAACAATAATGTTCGTGTTGGAGGAGTTGTGAATGACTGCAGGGACACAACATTAGGTACACCTGCAGACTGCATGTGTATCTAATTCACAGCTCCTACAACACGAACATTATTGTTTTTGCACTTTTTGGCTTCTTATTAAATAACTTTTGTAACCTATTTTTATGGGCTTTCCTCTTTGTGATGTTAAGTTCCTCTTATGCGCTGTTATACAGTGTATGCCTTGAGCTCTTATTTTGAAGGCGCTAAGAGCAGAAGTGATGACACGTTGGAGTAGAGCGGAAGTTTTTGAAAGAAGGTAAATAAAGTGGTCCTCGTGTAAACTGGAGCCTCCGTGTTTGTTATTTTGTAGTTTCATACAGTATAGGCGACATTTATAAACCCTCGGTTACACTTTTTTAAATAGATTCAATCTTGCACGTGGAAAGTTGAAGTGAGGGCTTTAGTTGCGGCGCATTGACTTAATTTCTAAGTAAAGGTAAGACCATAATAATGTTTTATTAAATGTGCTTTTTTGTGTGCTACAGTTTGTATGTGTAAAGTTAAAGTTAAGTTAAAGTACCAATGATTGTCACACACACACTAGGTGTAATGACATTTGTTGTCTGTATTTGACCCATCCCCTTGTTCACCCCCTGGGAGGTGAGGGGAGCATTGGGCAGCAGCGGCGCCGCGCCCGGGAATCATTTTTGGTGATTTAACCCCCAATTCCAAGCCTTGATGCTGAGTGCCAAGCAGGGAAGAATGCTGGTATGAGCTTTTAAGCATAACCCGTTAACTGCTGCCAATCAAATGGTGAATAAGATACTCTTTAGGGTTCATATGTTTGTAAATCTGACTGTGATGAAGTCAGTGCCTCACCAGCCATCAACCTCACCGCACGTCACTGATATATATATATATATATATATATATATATATATATATATATATATATATATAATTATTGTCACACTGGAAAATGTAAACATGCAAATAAATAAAATGAATAAGGTAATGCAAGGTATATTTATTTTAACATTATACATTCTTAATAAAATAATTAATGTTTCTACAAACGTTGGCCCATTCAGCACATATTAAAACACTTTCACCATAGAAAACAATTTCCATTAAAGGGCCTGTTGGAACATTCACACGGATGCCTAAAGGGCGCTAACTTTCCAATGTATTTTGCACGGCTTTTAGGACGTAATGACGTATTTACATTAGCTTTAGGTGTGGTTTGCTAATATTAGCGATTTGAATATATTGAATGTATTTTCTTGTCATAACTTCAAAGTGACTGCAAATTTTTGGTCGTTTCTCTTTGACTGCTTTTGTACGTGTGCAGGCGCTTCCGGCGTGTACGTGTTGACGAGACCGGGTGAGTGACAGCTGTGAACACTAATCATTTTATTCGGGCCGGTAAAAGATTTTACAACAAAAACTTAGTAACTGTGCAACATATAGACCGTTTTAACACAAATGCGTGCTGTTAAATGGCTATTTAAAAAACAAAGTTTAACCTTTATTTACCCAGGAAAGTCCCATTGAGATTAAAGGGGAACATTATCACCAGACCTATGTAAGCGTCAATATATACCTTGATGTTGCAGAAAAAAGACCATATATTTTTTTAGTCCATTTCCGAACTCTAAATGGGTGAATTTTGGCGAATTAAACGCCTTTCTATTATTCGCTCTCGGAGCGATGACGTCACAACTTGACGTCACATCGGGAAGCAATCCGCCATTTTCTCAAACACCGAGTGAAATCAGCTCTGTTATTTTCCGTTTTTTCGACTGTTTTCCGTACCTTGGAGACATCATGCCTCGTCGGTGTGTTGTCGGAGGGTGTAACAACACGAACAGGGACGGATTCAAGTTGCACCAGTGGCCCAAAGATGCGAAAGTGGCAAGAAATTGGACGTTTGTTCCGCACACTTTACTGACGAAAGCTATGCTACGACAGAGATGGCAAGAATGTGTGGATATCCTGCGACACTCAAAGCAGATGCATTTCCAACGATAAAGTCAAAGAAATCTGCCGCCAGACCCCCAGGAAAAGAGAGCGGATGAGGGTATGTCTACAGAATATATTAATTGATGAAAACTGGGCTGTCTGCACTCTCAAAGTGCATGTTGTTGCCAAATGTATTTCATATGCTGTAAACCTAGTTCATAGTTGTTAGTTTCCTTTAATGCCAAACAAACACATACCAATCGTTGGTTAAAAGGCGATCGCCAAATTCGTCCTCGCTTTCTCCCGCGTCGCTGGCTGTCGTGGCGTTTTAGTCGGTTTCGCTTGCATACGGTTCAAACCGATATGGCTCAATAGCTTCAGTTTCTTCTTCAATTTTGTTTTCGCTACCTGCCTCCACACTACAACCATCCGTTTCAATACATGCGTAATCTGTTGAATCGCTTAAGCCGCTGAAATCCGAGTCTGAATCCGAGCTAATGTCGCTATAGCTTGCTGTTCTTTCCGCCATGTTTGTTTGTGTTGGCTTCACTATGTGACGTCACAGGACGGGTGGTTAAAATCAGGCACTTTGAAGCTTTCTTTAGGGATATTGCGTGATGGGTAAAATTTTGAAAAAAACTTCGAAAAATATAATAAGCCACTGGGAACTGATTTTTAATGGTTTTAACCCTTCTGATATTGTGATAATGTTCCCCTTTAAGAATAAAGATAAACTAGCCACAGGTGTTCTTTTTTTGTGTTTGTTGCTTTGAAAAATGTAACTGTGAGCAAGTTGCAAACAGCCCCTTTAATTAAGAGTCAGCACAAGTTTACAACATGTTAAAAATAATAAAATGGTTAACTTAACTTAACTTAAACAAAAGTAGAGTTGCGTTACATTTACATTCACCATGAATTGTTTAACGTGGTTGAAAAACGTATTCGGGTGTCACCATTTAGTGGTCAATTGTACGGAATATGTACTGTACTGTGCAATCTACTAATACAAGTTTCAATCAATCAATCAATCAATCAAACTTTTTTCGTAAACAAGTTAACTATTGTAAAGTATCAATAAATAAATATTGGTTTAAATACATCAAGAACAAATGTTGGTGTGGCTTATGCCATACTTGCCAACCCTCCCGGATTTTCCGGGAGACTCCCGAAATTCAGCGCCTCTCCCGAAAACCTCCCGGGACAAATTTTCTCCCGAAAAACTCCCGAAATTCAGGCGGACCTGAGTGACGTGTTGACAACACACAACAACAGTGTCTACCGTAAAGCAGTTCGTCTGCCGTAAACAGCGATGTTGTGACACTTTTAAACAGGACAATACTGCCATCTACTGTACATGCAAATGTGACCCACCCATAATGTGTCACATTTTTGTGTTGATTTATTTATTTTATTTTGTGGTTTGAATTCGTTTTTTGGAGCTGTCATTACACATTTATCAGTATTCACATTGGTCAGTAGGGGGCAGTAGGGCGTTTCTTCCCAATTGAATGCTATCACCTGCAGACCGGAAGTGTCTTGTCATTCTGATGAGCGCGACCAGTCTGTGAACAATTGAAACGTACTGTGTGCTTTTTCCTCTTGTATAACAGGTTAGTTTTGGTGAATCAACTCACTGAATAATATCCATGTGATCTTTATAAGTTTAAGTACACATTCTGATGGTGGAGCCTAACTCTAAAGTGTTTGTGAGTTGTAGTTTGTAAATGAACACTGAAATTCAAGTATTTATTTTATTTATATATATATATATATATATAGCTAGAATTCACTGAAAGTCAAGTATTTCTTATATATATATACATATATATATATATATATCTTAACCACGCCCACAACCACGCCCCCGCCCCACCCCCGACCACGCCCCCTCCCCCCACCCCCCACCTCCCGAAATCGGAGGTCTCAAGGTTGGCAAGTATGGCTTATGCAGCCCTTATGATTTAGGGCTATATACGTTTGTAAATAAACATTGATTGATTGATTGATTGACATTGAAGAAAAAATGGAATACATAAACATATCAATTATTTAAAAAATATATTAATTAAATCATACTGTTTTAGAAATTACAAAATAATAATAACATATTTTAATAACAATAAATAATAGTTGTTTTTAATTGTCATTATTGAGTTCCTTGCAGGTTCTTGTTTGAATTCTTTGGTTGTTGTGATTACAGATGACTTCTTACATAGGGGGCGCTGTCGGACCACCCTCCACAACAACCCCAACCCTCTGACACCCCCCCGCCCCCCTCTTCTTGCCACTTGGTGGTGAGAGATTGTTTATTTGGGTCAAATAGTCAGTTATCTCAGCCAGAAAGAAAGGGGGAAAAAAGAGGGTGGGCGTCTTCCACCCCAAAAATCCTCACCCTTTTTCCTTCCCACTTTTTTTTTTTTTTCCCACCGCCCTCCCCGTGCAGGCCCCTCCATTTTAGGTCTCAGCCATTTAACCAGTCAGCGACAATCAGAGCTGACAGAGCGACGGGAAACAATCGAGGCGGGGTCAGAGGAGGGGTGACCTCAGGGGAGGGTTATTTTTCTGGGGGGGGGCGCCACCCTGGTGCAGGACCGTGCAGCCCCCCCCCCCCCGCCTGCTCCTTTGTTGCGCTCGGCCAGTGAGAAAATGGGAGCACTTGAGTTCTCCTCTGCAGCCGACTTTGCCCGCCGCTCACTTTTGCTTACTTTCTTGCTCCCTATTGTTTGTCCCTTTGTCCCGTAGAGACTTTCTGGGTGGGGGAGGGGAGATTGATCAAGTGACTGATGGGCCACTTTTTGGCCCATTTTCCGGTCTTCCCTTTTTACTGAGAGGTTCCGCGGTGACACTCGCTGATTGACAGTGGGCGTAGACACCTTGGGGGTGTAAAAAATAAAAAGTCTGGGGACGATTTATGGGGGCTTTCCTCACTATGAGTGTGAGGAGGCGGGAGTTGGCGGCGAGGGGGTGTCTCGGACTAAGGGGTACGGGGGTGGGGGGGCGCCGACTCATCCTCTCGCCCACTCCGTGACAGTTTGGAGGTTCTCGCCGGCCCTTTTTTTTCTGTTTGGTTAGTCTGCAAAACTGGGTTCCCACGTGAAAGCGCGGCCGCCGACCGTTGGGCGTCACAGCGCTCCGAACGCGGCGACGAGACGGACGTCTTCCCGAGACTGACAGCTGGGCTCAGAGGGCAGACGCCCTCTGGTTCCCATGCGAGGGCACCCGATAACTGACCTCATGACTCTTGGTTACTAGGATGGCGAAAACATGTTACACTGTACTAGCCTTCTTTCAACATTGTTGATTCAACTCTATTTCTGTATCCATGACAATCAGGGTGGGACCAAAAATGGGTGCCAGGTCAGTTTTTATTGGTTAACCCGGGAGTCAGCAACTCGCGGTTTTAGAGCCGTTTAGCGCCGCCCTAGTGGCTCCCTGAACCTCTTTCAGAAAATGTGAAAAAAACAATATTTTTTGTTTTGATATATTTTCTGTAGGAGAACAAACATGACACAAACCTTCCCATTTGTTAGAAATCCCACTGTTGATGTTATACATGCTTCACTGATGAGAGTATTTGGCAAGCACCGTTTTGTCCCACTAATTTCAGCGATCCTTGAACTCAACATAGTTTGTTTACATGTGCAACGTTCTCCGACACTGCCACATAAAGACATGTTTTATGCCATGCCTTCTTGGTCTCATTTTGTCCACCAAGCATTTTATACTGTGCTTGAACTGTATGAACCTCAAGACACTTGTTAACTAGGATGGCGAAAACATGTTACACTGTACTAGCCTTCTTTCAACATTGTTGAATCAACCCTATGTCTGTATCCATGACAATCAGGGTGGGACCAAAAATGGGTGGCAGGTCAGTTTTTTATTGGTTAACCCGGGAGTCAGCAACTTGCGGTTTTAGAGTCGTTTAGCGCCGCCCTAGTGGCTCCCTGGACCTCTTTCAGAAAATGGGAAAAAAAAATAAAAAATTGTTTTGATATATTTTCTGTAGGTGAACAATCATGACACAAACCTTCCTATCTGTTAGAAATCTCACTGTTGATGTTATACATGCTTCACTGATGAGAGTATTTGGCAAACACCGTTTTGTCCTACTAATTTCAGTGATCCTTGAACTCAACATAGTTTGTTTACATGTACGACTTTCTCCGACGCTGCCACATAAAGACATGTTTTATGCCATGCCTTCTTGGTCTCATTTTGTCCACCAAACATTTTATACTGTGCTTGAACTGTATGAACCTCCTGACACTTGTTTACTAGGGTGGCGAAAATATGTTACACTGTGCTACCCTTCTTTCAACATTGTTGATTTAACCCTATTTCTGTATCCATGACAATCAGGGTGGGACCAAAAATGGGTGGCAGGTCAGTTTTTTATTGGTTAACCCGGGAGTCAGCAACTCGCGGTTTTAGAGCCGTTTAGCGCCGCCCTAGTGGCTCCCTGGACCTCTTTCAGAAAATGGGGAAAAAAAAAATACAATTTGTTTTCATATATTTTCTGTAGGCGAACAAACATGACACAAACCTTCCTAATTGTAAGAAATCCAACTGTTATGTTATACATGCTTCACTGATGAGAGTATTTGGCAAGCATCGTTTTGTCCCACTAATTTCAGCGATCCTTGAACTCAACATAGTTTGTTTACATGTGCAACGTTCTCCGACGCTGCCACATAAAGACATGTTTTATGCCATGCCTTCTTGGTCTCATTTTGTCCACCAAACATTTTATACTGTGCTTGAACTGTATGAACCTCATGACACTTGTTTACTAGGGTGGCGAAAACATGTTACACTGTACTAGCCTTCTTTCAACATTGTTGATTCAAACCCTATTTCTGTATCCATGACAATCAGGGTGGGACCAAAAATGGGTGGCAGGTCAGTTTTTTATTGGTTAACCCGGGAGTCAGCAACTCGCGGTTTTAGAGAGGTCTAGCGCCGCCCTAGTGGCTCCCTGGACCTCTTTCAAAAAATGTGAAAAAAACAATATTTTTTGTTTTGATATATTTTCTGTAGGAGAACAAACATGACACAAACCTTCCTATTTGTTAGAAATCCCACTGTTGATGTTATACATGCTTCACTGATGAGAGTATTAGGCAAGCACCGTTTTGTCCCACTAATTTCAGCGATCCTTGAACTCAACATAGTTTGTTTACATGTGCAACGTTCTCCGACGCTGCCACATAAAGACATGTTTTATGCCATGCCTTCTTGGTCTCATTTTGTCCACCAAACATTTTATACTGTGCTTGAAGTGTATGAACCTCCTGACACTTGTTTACTAGGGTGGCGAAAACATGTTACACTGTGCTAGCCTTCTTTCAACATTGTTGATTTAACCCTATTTTTGTATCCATGACAATCAGGGTGGGACCAAAAATGGGTGGCAGGTCAGTATTTTATTGGTTAACCCGGAAGTCAGCAACTCGCGGTTTTAGAGCTGTTTAGCGCCGCCCTAGTGGCTCCCTGGACCTCTTTCAGAAAATGGGAAAAAAAAATTAAATTGTTTTGATATATTTTTTGTAGGAGGACAATCATGACACAAACCTTCCTATCTGTTAGAAATCTCACTGTTGATGTTATACATGCTTCACTGATGAGAGTATTTGGCAAACACCGTTTTGTCCTACTAATTTCAGTGATCCTTGAACTCAACATAGTTTGTTTACATATACGACTTTCTCCGACGCTGCCACAGAAAGACGTGTTTTATGCCACGCCTTATTTGTCTCATTTTGTTCACCAAGCATTTTATACTGTGCTTGAACTGTATGAACCTCATGACACTTGTTAACTAGGATGGCGAAAACATGTTACACTGTACTAGCCTTCTTTCAACATTGTTGATTCAACCCTATTTATGTATCCATGACAATCAGGGTGGGACCAAAAATGGGTGCCAGGTCAGTTTTTATTGGTTAACCCGGGAGTCAGCAACTCGTGTTTTAAGAGCGGTCTAGCGCCGCCCTAGTGGCTCCCTGGACCTCTTTCAGAAAATGTGAAAAAAACAATATTTTTTGTTTTGATATATTTTCTGTAGGAGAACAAACATGACACAAACCTTCCTATTTGTTAGAAATCCCACTGTTGATGTTATACATGCTTCACTGATGAGAGTATTTGGCAAGCACCGTTTTGTCCCACTAATTTCAGCGATCCTTGAACTCAACATAGTTTGTTTACATGTGCAACGTTCTCCGACACTGCCACATAAAGACATGTTTTATGCCACGCCTTCTTGGTCTCATTTTGTCCACCAAACATTTTATACTGTGCTTGAACTGTATGAACCTCATGACACTTGTTAACTAGGGTGGCGAAAACATGTTACACTGTACTGGCCTTCTTTCAACATTGTTGATTCACCCCTATTTCTGTATCCATGACAATCAGGGTGGGACCAAAAATGGGTGGCAGGTCAGTTTTTATTGGTTAACCCAAAAGTCAGCAACTCGCGGTTTTAGAGCCGTTTAGCTCCGCCCTAGTGGCTCCCTGGACCTCTTTCAGAAAAAGGGAAAAAAGAAAATACAATTTGTTTTGATATATTTACTGTAGGCGAACAAACATGACACAAACCTTTCTAATTGTTAGAAATCCAACTGTTTATGTTATACATGCGTCACTGATGAGAGTATTTGGCAAACACCGTTTTTTCCTACTAATTTCAGCGCTCCTTGAACTTGTCGTTGTTTGTTTACATGTACAACTTTCTCCGATGCTGCCACAGAAAGACATGTTTTATGCCATGCCTTCTTGGTCTCATTTTGTCCACCAAGCATTGTATACTGTGCTTGAACTGTATGGACCTCATGACACTTGTTTACTAGGATGGCGAAAACATGTTACACTGTACTAGCCTTCTTTCAACATTGTTGATTCAACCCTATTTCTGTATCCATGACAATCAGGGTGGGACAAAAAAATGGGTGGCAGGTCAGTTTTTTATTGGTTAACCCAAAAGTCAGCAACTCGCGGTTTTAGAGCCGTTTAGCGCCGCCCTAGTGGCTCCCTGGACCTCTTTCAGAAAATGGGAAAAAAGAAAATACAATTTGTTTTGATATATTTTCTGTAGGCGAACAAACATGACACAAACCTTCCTAATTGTAAGAAGTCCAACTGTTTATGTTATACATGCTTCACTGATGAGAGTATTTGGCAAACACCGTTTTTTCCTACTAATTTCAGCGATACTTGAACTCGTCGTTTTTTGTTTACATGTACAACTTTCTCCGACGCTGCCACAGAAAGACATGTTTTATACCACGCCTTCTTTGTCTCATTTTGTCCACCAAACATTTTATACTGTGCTTGAACTGTATGAACTTCATGACACTTGTTTACTAGGATGGCGAAAACATGTTACACTGTACTAGCCTTCTTTCAACATTGTTGATTCAACCCTATTTCTGTATCCATGACAATCAGGGTGGGACCAAAAATGGGTGGCAGGTCAAATTTTATCGGTTAACTCGGGGGTCAGCAACTCACGGTTTTAGAGCCGTTTAGCGCCGCCCTAGTGGCTCCCTGGACCTCTTTCAGAAAATGGGAAAAAACTATATATTTTCTGTAGGAGAACAAACATGACACAAACCTTCCTAATTGTTAGAAATCCCACTGTTGATGTTATACATGCTGCACTGATGAGAGTATTTGGCAAGCACCGTTTTGGCCTACTAATTTCAGCGATCTTTGAACTCATCATAGTTTGTTTACATGTACAACTTTGCCCGACACTGCCACAGAAAGACGTGTTTCATGCCACGCCTTCTTTGTCTCATTTTGTCCACCAAACATTTTATACTGTGCGTGAATTGTACTGAGATTTGTTGATTTTATCGATTTGCTGGAGTGCTTATCAGGCATATTTGGTCAATCCATGACTGCAAGCTAATCGATGCTAACATGCTATTTAGGCTGGATTTATGTACATATTGCATCATTATGCCTCGTATGTAGCTATATTTGAGCTCATTTAATTTCCATTAATTATGTTATATGTGTATTTAATTTATATTTGCATGTCTCATGACACATTATCTGTATGTAATACCGGCTGCATTTCTCATAGTTGTTTGTGTGCCATGTTGTTCCAGACCACAGCAAATGTTACCCAGCTAACAAAGATTGTAATAAATCCACTAGAAGAAGACAACATGTCGTTTCCTTAAACTTGGACACACACATCTATACCTTTGAGCATTCTGAGCCAGTAGTTTCCGGAAGTTATCTCATCCTGTGAGAAGCCTCCATTTTACTAATGATTTCCAATGTTGCAAAAATGTGTAGAATAAAAATTAAGATGCAATATGAAAATAAAATGAAATGCTCCCCGGGACGATGGCTTTTAACCATATATTTTCTTTTTCTTTTTATGTATTTATTCATTTTACATTTTATATTAAATGTCTTGGTTTTTCCTCCCTCTGAAAATCCTATTAAATGTTTAACAAGCCATCCTATAATAATGAAACAGCTATTAATGTAACAATACAATAAAACAAATATATTTAATGATGTTTTTTTTCATTATTTTAACAATAGGCTTATGTATATTACTTTATATAGACTCTACAAGAAACACAAAACTTAAAAAAATAAATGATTTACAATTGCACACACAAGGTTTTGTGCAGCTTCACTCATTGTAAAGGAAGATAATGTGCTTCGTACACCTGCAGGACCGCAAGCAAGGTCGCAGAGAAAATGCGGGCTGGAATTTGAGTGATGTGGGCATTTTCTATATGAACAAGTGGAATGGATTGGATACCGACGCACGAAAGGGGCTCTCTACCTTACGCTACGAAGTGAGGGGAAACTGTCATGTCTGTGTGATCATGTTTTTGTTTTGGTCATGTTCGGTTTTGTTTTTGGACTTTTTGTGCACTTTTGTTTTGTCACCATAGCAACCATTAGTTTTCACCTGTCACGTCACGCACCTGTTTCACGTTTTGAGTCACGCACCTGTTTTCGTTAATCATGTCTATAGTATTTAAGTTCATTGTTTTCAGTTTGTCGTTCTGATGACATCCCCACATTTATGCTTATGCACACTCTCCACACCCTTATGATCCTTGCTGCCCTTTTTTTCATGCCGGTTCCATGCCAAGTAAGTTTTTGTTTATCAAGCCACAGTTAGTGTTTTGTTTAATTGTTCATAGTTTCTGCCAATGTGCAAGTTCTGTGTTTATAGTCTAGTTTTGTACCTCCGCCCCTGTGCGCGCCTTTTGTTTGATCCTTTTTTTGCAGTTATAGTGTTTAAATAAATCATGTATTCCCCTTCACGCCACGTATGGTCCAAATCTTTTGCACCTCGGGAGAACAAACCACGCCATAGTCCAAGTCGTGACAGAAACTGAGTGAATAATAACAGGTTATATGATTATTTATTTAAACTCATATTTGGGCCACTTTATAATGAATATGTCGGCATTTATTTGTAAAAAAAAAACAAAAAAACACCAAATTATTTAGGGGGGCTTAAGAATATTTTAGGGGGGCTTGAGCCCCCCTAAAATAGGCCTAACAACGCCAATGAACATATGTCTTTTTCATGGACGCCCCTGCTTATTTCAGCAAGACAATGCCAAGCCACATGTTACAACAGCATGGCTTCATAGTAAAAGAGTGCGGGTACTAGACTGGCCTGCCTGTAGTCCAGACTGATCTACCATTTAAAAATGTGTGGCGCATTATGAAGCCTAAAATAGCACAACGGAGACTGTTGAACAACTTAAGCTGTACATCAAGCAAGAATGGGAAATAATTCCACTTCAAAAATGTGTCTCCTCAGTTCCCAAACGTTTACTGAGTGTTGTTAAAAGGAAAGGTCATGTAACACAGTGGTAAAAATGCCCCTGTAACACTTTTTTTGCAATGTGTTGCAAAAAAAAACAAGTTTCTCAGTGTGAATATTAAATATCTTGTCTTTGCAGTCTATTCAATTGAATATAAGTTGAAAAGGATTTGCAAATCATTGTATTTGTCATGTCTGAGTAATCATGTTTTGTGTTAAGTCATGTTTTTGTTTAGTTATAGGACTCTTTAGTTTCTGTCTTTTCACTCCCTTGTCTTGTTTCCATGATTAACCCATTAGTTTCACCTGTTCCACGTTTGGACTCATTGTGCACTCTTGTTTGTCACCATAGCAACCATTAGTTTTCACCTGTCACGTCACGCACCTGTTTCACGTTTTGAGTCACGCACCTGCTTTCACTAATCATGTCCATAGTATTTGAGTTCATTCATTTTCTGTTGTTCGTCCTGACGACCTCTCAACACATTTATGCTCTGTTCATGCCTGATACTTCTTTTCATGTCAATTCCTCAAGCAACGACTTTTGTCCAAGCCAAGTAAGTTTTTGTTCCATATTTATAGTCTTTTTGGTTTCATAGTTTGTTCTCCGCCATTGTGCGTGTTTTTTGTTTGTACTTTTTTGCTATAGTCTTTTGGTTTCATAGTTTATTCTCCGCCACTGTGCGCGCTTTCATTTATTCCTTTTTTTGATAATAATAAATCATGTACCTTCATTCCCGTCTCGCACGAGCCAACTTTCCGTTGCATTCCGGAAAAGCAAATACCCAAGATCAAGTCCTGACAGTATTCTGTTTTTATTTACCATTTACACAACGTGCCAACTTCACAGCTTTTGGGTTTTGTACATGAACGTCCCTTTTTTAGTCACTTTTGCATATTAGCGGCAATGTCATGTATAATTCTGAGAGGGAGGAACAGGTCGTGACGCGGTCGTCGCTCTAATGTCGGGGGCCATTTGTTAAGTAAATGAAATGTAATTGCTGCTTTAATCCGGCGGAAAATGTCAAACTTGGTCGACTTCATCCCGCCCCTAAATATCAAACCAATACGCATAATTAGGAGTCACAGCCGCACCAATTAAAACGGTATCCCTTGTTCTCCGCCGGCCTGGTGGCGAATGTACGATGATTTCATAATTTAAGTCTTTATATGGATGATTGATTGGGGATGGGAGGGGAGGCATTCCTGGGAGGAGGGGATGGATGGATGGATGGAAGGATGGATGGAGGGGAAAGTAAGGGGGGGGGCGGGTCTCCCCTCTAGCAAGTGCGGAGACGGGGTGGGTGGAGGGGGGACAGATGGCGGACAGAGCGAGTCCCAGTTTTCACCTGCGGCCCCATGGGAAAAATCTGCCTCCCTCGCACGTGCGCCGACGCAAGAGGCCCTGGAATGCGTCGGCAAAAAAAAAAAAAAAAAAAAAAAAAAGGAAGGCCGGATTCCGAGGAGGGGGCGTGAAGAAGCGGGTCAGAGGAACAACCGTCTGAGAAAAGTTGAGGAGAGGATTAGGAGAAAATGGAGGCAGTTATAAATAGAGGGAGAAAAAAAATCAATGAAGGAGGAGAATCAGCGGGGAAGCCTTCACACCGTTCAAAGTGTTTGACAGATACTTTCCGACTGACAGGCAGATGCCTCCTCGCTCTCCCTTTTCCCTGCGCCGCCATCGCCTTCCTCGCCGCCGTGTCGTCGTCGCCTTCCCCTCCTTGCCCCGCACCACCCTCCCTGGCTGTTGGCTGATACAGATGGCGCTTTTGAGCTCTGTGAATGGGGTCAGGCCGGGTCGGGCGGGAGAGTGGGGGTGGCGGGGGGTGCGGGGGGGCCGGGTGGGGCGTGCATGGGAGGACCAGACAATAATGTAACGATTCGGCCGCCCCCCCCCACCCCCCCGCGCCCCGGCCCCTCTCAGACCAGCAGGGCCATGGAGGAGAGTGAAAGTAAACAATGGTCCACGGCTGAGGGGGTCAGTGGGAGGGGAAAGAGCTGTGTTGAGGGTAAAGAGGGGGGGGGGCCCGTCGGGTGGGGTCCTGTCTCCCAGGGTCTTGACACGGGGGGGGGGCAAAATGTGCGTTTCAAAAATGTGTTTGTGAGAACAGGCTGGGTTCTCAGGGGGCGCCAAGGAGGTCACAAGGTAGCGACGCAACACTGTTGGCATGTTGTCTACTTTGGCATCCACAGGTACAGTGTTTTATATCGTCTTTTATATTCACATTATATCTTCTCAAGAGACAGTACTCCTCAAAAAAAAACAAGCCCGGATCTACAAAACCCAAAACCAGCAAAGCTTGCAGGTAAAAAAAAAACAGAATACAATGATTTGCAAATCACTGCTCCCCTCACCTCCCGGGGGGGGGGGGGGGGTGATCTAGGATGATGAATCAAATGCAGATAATAATTTCACCACACCTAGAGTGTGTGTGACAATCATTGGTACTTTTAACTTTGACATTTTTAACTTTTAACTTAGATTCAATTGAATAGACTGAAAAGTATTTTTTTTTTTTTAGAATTTAATGGCAGCAACACATTGCAAAAAAAGTTGTCACAGGGGCATTTTTACCACTGTGTTACATGGCCTTTCCTTTTAACAACACTCAGTAAATGTTTGGGAAATGAGGGGACCAATTTTTGATGCTTTTCAGGTGGAATTCTTTCCCATTTTTGCTTGATGTACAGCTTAAGTTGTTCAACAGTCCGGTGGCCTCCGTTGTGGTATTTGAAACTAAATAATGTGCCACACATTTTCAATGGGAGACAGGTCTGGACTACAGGCAGGCCAGTCTAGTACCCACACTCTTTTACTACAAAGCCACGCTGTTGTAACACGTGCAGAATGCGGCTTGGCATTGTCTCGCTGAAATAAGCAGGGGCGTCCGAGAAAAAGACGTTGCTTGGATGGCAACATATGTTGCTCCAAAACCTGCATGTACCTTTCAGCATTAATGGCGCCTTCACAGATGTGTAAGTTAACCATGTCTTGGGCACTAATACACCCCCATACCATCACAGATGCTGGCTTTTCAACTTTGCGCCGATAACAATCCGGATGGTTCTTTTCCTCTTTGGTCCTGAGGACACGATGTCCACAGTTTCCAAAAACAATTTGAAATGTGGACTCGTCAGACCACAGGACACTTTTTCACTTTGTATCAGTCCATCTTAGATGATTTCTGGGTGTTGTCGATAAATGGCTTTCACTTTGCATAGTAGAGTTTGAACTTGCACTTAAATATTTAGCGACAAACTGTAGTCACTGACAGTGGTTTTCTGAAGTGTTCCTGAGCCCATGTGGTGATATCCTTTACATACTGATGTTGCTTTTTGATGCAGTACCGCCTGATGGATCGAAGGTCACAGGCATTACCGCTTACGTGCAGTGATTTCTCCAGATTCTCTGAACCCCAAAAGTCTCGTCACCCTCTACAATGAGCAGGTAGTGCGTATATGTTCCTCCAATTTAACTGATGTGTCTCACCCTAACCCTACACAGCCATTTTCAGGTTTTTAGTCTCAAGAGGCAAAACAAACTGTAATCCTAACCCGAACCCAGGATGCAAAACAAAACGGTACATATGCAGTTTTGTCCCAGCTGCCATCACAGACGAGTGATGGGTTAGGCTTAACCTAACCCTAACCCTAACCTTCAACCTAACCCTAGCCATAACACTAACCCTAAACCTAACCCTAACCCTAACCCTAACCCAAGAGGGAAAACAAAACGCTACATATGCAGTTTTGTCCCAGCTGCCATCACAGACAAATGATGGGTTAGGATTAACCTAAACCTAACCCTAACCCTAACCCCAACCTCAACCCCAACCCTAACTCCAACCCCAACCCCAACCCTAACCCTAACCCTAACCCTAACCCTAACCCTATTCCTAACCCAAGTGGCAAAACAAAACGCCACATATGCAGTTTTGTCCCAGCTGCCATCACAGACGCGTGATGGGTTAGGGTTAACCTAAACCTAATCCTAACCCTAACCCTAACCCCAACCCCAACCCCAACCC
>NC_084551.2:59930000-59932500 GCF_033978685.3 Nerophis lumbriciformis | reverse complement strand
CAACTCTAACCCCAACCCCAACCCTAACACTAACCCTGACCCTAACCGTAATTCTAACCCTACTAGCCATAACCCTAACCCTAACCCTAACCCTAAGAGGCAAAACAAAACGCGACATATGCAGTTTTGTCCCAGCTGCCATCACAGACAAGTGATGGTTTAGGGGTAACCTAAACCTAACCCTAACCCTAACCCCAACCCCAACCCCAACCCCAAACCCAACCCCAACCCTAACCCTAACCCTACTCCTAACTCAAGAGGCAAAACAAATCGATGCATATGCAGTTTTGTCCCAGCTGCCTTCACAGACAAGTGATGGGTTAGGGTTAACCTAAATCTAACCCTAACCCTAACCCCAAACCCAACCTCAACCCTAACCCTAACCCTAACCCTAACCTTAACCCTAACCCTTACCCTAACCCTACTCCTAACCCAAGAGGCAAAACAGAACGCTACATATGCAGTTTTGTCCCAGCTGCCATCACAGACAAGTGATGGGTTAGGGTTAACCTTAACCTAACACTAACCGCAACCCCAACCCCAACCCCAACCCTAAACCCAACCACAACCGTAACCCTAACCTAACCCTAACCCTAACCCTAACCCTAACCCTACTCCTAACCCAAGAGGCAAAACAAAACGCTACATATGCAAATTTTTCCCAGCTGCCATCACAGACGCGTGATGGGTAAGGGTTAATCGAACCCTAACCCTAACCCTAATCCTAAACCTAAGCCTAACCCTAACCCTAACCCTAACCCTAACCCTAACCCTAACACAAGCATTACCCTAATCCTAACCCTAAACCTAACCCTAACCCTAAAGCTTATGCCTAACCCTAACCCTAACCCTAACTCTAAGCCTAACCCTAACCTTAACCCTAACTCTAATGCAAGAGGGAAAACAAAACGCTACATATGCAGTTTTGTCCCAGCTGCCCTCAAAGACAAGTGATGGGTTAGGGCAGTGGTTCTCAAACTTTTTTTGTCATCCCCCACTTTGGACAAGGGGGAGTTTTCAAGCCCCACCTGCCCCCATCGCCCCAACAGAACGCTAATGCCAAGCTTAACATTTTCAAATTTATTGAACATCAAGTAACATCAAGTTGTATACATTCAAACTCAATAACATAACATAACATCAAGTTCAATAATAAATAAAATAACTGTGCAGCTGTGGTATAACTTGCATCAAGTTCAATAATAAATAAAATAACTAAGTATGACTGACACCAGGTCTATTGCAGCGGGGAGAATGAGCTGCTCAGCAATTGTGTGAGGTGTCATGTACTGTTTTGTCATGTCCGAGCCACCGTAGCATGTGTTCAGTGTGTGACGTCACGGGAGGGAGTGAGAGTTTGGACTCTCGAAGTTGTTAATAAACGGGAGCGATCCGAGGCATTGAGTTGAAACGTGTTGCCTGATTATTATTAAATTAAGACACCTAAATAAGCACATAGGTGAAACCGAGGACATAACATGTGTTTTTTTGCATTGTGCAATTCTGTATGCAACTCTATATGAAGCCATTTGAGCGTTACTGTTTACTGATGTAGCTTTTACCATGCGCTTCTCCTGTTGACGGTACTCTGTCAGTTTTCTTTGAAAGAAATCAAGTGGCTTATTGACGTGATTGGGGTGTGTGGTCTCGAGGTGTCTCTTTAAATTATTGGGTCTCATGCTGTCTGCTGCTAGCGCTTTTAGACACAGAACACACAGGGGTCTCTCCTCTGCCTCCACCACCACTGCCGTGAATCCAAGAGCAAGATACCCTTCATCATATTTTCTTTTCGGTTGGCTTTATGGTTGATTAGGCCCGTCAGATTTTTGTTTTTCTGCAGGCGCTGGCTCTGGCTCTGGTTCGACGACCTTTGAGGTGCCAGTCACAAATGTATCCATTTTGTGTAATTGTGGTCCACACATTAGCCTGCTACCCATCCGCGCGAAAGTTTGATCCGCTTAGCCCCGCCCCCATTAGTTACTGTTGCTATGTCTGTCAAACTTTCGCTCCTACCGAAAAATTTAAAGCCTACAGGAAAAATAAGTAATTTACATTTATTTATATAGCGGATTCCACAGACAGAATCACAAAGTGATTTACAGTGTGTATAGAAAATGAAAGCATAGTAAAAAAAAAAATCTAAGAATATAATTTTAAAAAAAAATAATTAAAGTGAAATGTCCTCCCGTTCCTCGCGC
This sequence comes from Nerophis lumbriciformis, assembly GCF_033978685.3. NCBI lineage: Eukaryota > Metazoa > Chordata > Actinopteri > Syngnathiformes > Syngnathidae > Nerophis > Nerophis lumbriciformis. The sequence continues at coordinate 59,930,302 of NC_084551.2, read as the reverse complement.
CCCACCTGTCATGTCTCTATTCCCCACCAGTGGGGCGCGCCCCACACTTTGAGAAACGCTGGGTTAGGGTTAACCTAAATCCGTTGCTGCTACCATGCTAGCAGCAATGCTACTGTTTTGCTAGTCTTCCAACGGATTAAATTGACACGAGGACTGATAAAAAACGCAAAATGGGTTAACCCTAACTCTAACCCTAACCCTAACCTTTATGCCTAACCCTAACCCTAACCCTAACCCTAACCCTAGCCCTAACCCTAACCCTGACCCTAACTGTAACCCTAACCCTACTAGCCATAACCTTA
>NC_084551.2:59910000-59927500 GCF_033978685.3 Nerophis lumbriciformis | reverse complement strand
AATATTGTGAAACAAAATGACAGATAATATGTCTTACCTTATACACACACACCATAATAATACTCCTATGTTGAAGCACAATACAATCCATCAAGCGGTGTGGCTTCATAGCTTACCAAAAACCTACTAAAACATTTTGATAGATTTTTGAGTGCCGTGTGTAATGTTCTATATTTTCAATGGAACATATACAATGTTTGTGTTGTTTACTGGCGTCATATTGCAGTCTACACGTATCTCTTATGTGTGACTGCCATCTACTGGCCACACTTATCATTTCACCATGTACTAAATAAAATAGCTTCGAGGTCCGTAAGCACAACCAAAAATGTTGCCGTACATTAGGCGCACCATGTTATAAGGCGCACTGCTGAGTTTTGAGAAAATGAAAGGATTTTAAGTGCGTCTCTTTGAAAAATGTCTCATTCATTTCAATGGGAATAATATGGGAATTTGGGAACTTCGGGAAAATCGGGAATTTTTTGGAACTTGTTAAAAGACTTGAATATTCTGAATGAGTTGAAATGATTGGTGTTGCAATTTTTCAAATCGGTCGAGAAATGTTGAAGGAGTAACATTTTTTATTGAGAAATGGTATTACGGCATTCCAGGAATTTCGTGAAAACCTGGATATTTTCCATTTCGAAAAAACAACTCCGTTTTTTGTCCTGATTAAGAGGAATGTTTGGACGGGGCAACGGTTAAAGTGGGTTGAAAAATGCGGAAGGAGTAGTCGCCTCAAAAAAGGGTTTGAAAAAAAGGAAATTCTGGGAAATCCTGGAATTTTTAAGAGCTTGTACAAATGTTAGTTTGAATGTCCAGGATGAGTGGAATATGTTGAAGGTGGAATCGTTTGAATCTGTTGAAAATGTGGAAATGGTGAAAGTTTGAAAAATGGCCAACTCATTGTGAATGGGAAAAATGTCCCGGAAAACCTAAAATTCTGGGAAATCTGGGTATTTGTGGAATTTGTCAAGGGAAATCCAGCCATTCCCGAGTAGACTGAACAGTTTGAAGTTGGAACGGTCTGAATTGGGTGAAAAATGTGGAAGGAGTAGTCTCCTCAAAAAAGGGTTTGAAAAAAAGGAAATTCTGGGAAATCCTGGAATTTTTAAGAGCTTGTAAAAATATTAGTTTGAATGTCCAGGATGAGTGGAATATGTTGCAGGTGGAATGGTTTGAATCTGTTGAAAATGTGGAAATGGTGAAAGTTTGAAAAATGGCCAACTCATTGTGAATGGGAAAAATGTCCCGGAAACCCTGGAATTCTGGGAAATCTGGGAATTTGTAGAATTTGTCAAGGGAAATCCGGCGATTCCCGAGTAGACTGAACAGTTTGAAGTTGGAACGGTCTGAATCGGGTGAAAAATGTGGAAGGAGTAGTCGCCTCAAAAAAGGGTTTGAAAAAAAGGAAATTCTGGGAAATCCTGGAATTTTTAAGAGCTTGTACAAATGTTAGTTTGAATGTCCAGGATGAGTGGAATATGTTGAAGGTGGAATGGTTTGAGTCTGTTGAAAATGTGGAAATGGTGAAAGTTTGAAAAATGGCCAACTCATTGTGAATGGGAAAAATGTCCCGGAAACCCTGGAATTCTGGGAAATCTGGGAATTTGTAGTATTTGTCAAGGGAAATCCAGCGATTCCCGAGTACACTGAACAGTTTGAAGTTGGAACGGTCTGAAGTAGTTGCCTCAAAAAAGGGTTTGAAAAAAAAAGGAAATTCTCGGAAATCCTGGAATTTTTAAGAGCTTAGTTTGAATGTCCAGGATGAGTGGAATATGTTGAAGGTGGAATGGTTTGAAATCCTGGAATTTTTAAGAGCTTGTACAAATATTAGTTTGAATGTCCAGAATGAGTGGAATATGTTGAAGGTGGAATGGTTTGAATCTGTTGAAAATGTGGAAATGGTGAAAGTTTGAAAAATGGCCAACTCATTGTGAATGGGAAAAAACGTCCCGGAAACCCTGGAATTCTGGGAAATCTGGGAATTTGTAGAATTTGTCAAGGCAAATCCAGCGATTCCCGAGTAGACTGAACAGTTTGAATTTGGAACGGTCTGAATCGGGTGAAAAATGTGGAAGGAGTAGTCGCCTCAAAAAAGGGTTTGAAAAAAAGGAAATTCTGGGTAATTCCTGGAATTTTTAAGAGCTTGTACAAATGTTAGTTTGAATGTCCAGGATGAGTGGAATATGTTGAAGGTGGAATGGTTTGAATCTGTTGAAAATGTGGAAATGGTGAAAGTTTGAAAAATGGCCAACTCATTGTGAATGGGAAAAATGTCCCGGAAACCCTGGAATTCTGGGAAATCTGGGAATTTGTAGTATTTGTCAAGGGAAATCCAGCGATTCCTGAGTAGACTGAACAGTTTGAAGTTGGAACGGTCTGAATCGGGTGAAAAATGTGGAAGGAGTAGTCGCCTCAAAAAAGGGTTTGAAAAAAAAAGGAAATTCTTGGAAATCCTGGAATTTTCAAGAGCTTGTACAAATGTTAGTTTGAATGTCCAGGATGAGTGGAATATGTTGAAGGTGGAATGGTTTGAATCTGTTGAAAATGTGGAAATGGTGAAAGTTTGAAAAATGGCCAACTCATTGTGAATGGGAAAAATGTCCCGGAAACCCTGGAATTCTGGGAAATCTGGGAATTTGTAGAATTTGTCAAGGGAAATCCAGCGATTCCCGAGTAGACTGAACAGTTTGAAGTTGGAACGGTCTGAATCGGGTGAAAAATGTGGAAGGAGTAGTCGCCTCAAAAAAGGGTTTGAAAAAAAAGAAATTCTGGGAAATCCTGGAATTTTTAAGAGCTTGTACAAATGTTAGTTTGAATGTCCAGGATGAGTGGAATATGTTGAAGTTGGAATGGTTTGAATCTGTTGAAAATGTGGAAATGGTGAAAGTTTGAAAAATGGCCAACTCATTGTGAATGGGAAAAATGTCCCGGAAACCCTGGAATTCTGAGAAATCTGGAAATTTGTAGTATTTGTCAAGGGAAATCCAGCGATTCCCGAGTAGACTGAACAGTTTGAAGTTGGAACGGTCTGAATCGGGTGAAAAATGTGGAAGGAGTAGTCGCCTCAAAAAAGGGTTTGAAAAAAAGGAAATTCTGGGAAATCCTGGAATTTTTAAGAGCTTGTACAAATGTTGGTTTGAATGTCCAGGATGAGTGGAATATGTTGAAGGTGGAATGGTTTGAGTCTGTTGAAAATGTGGAAATGGTGAAAGTTTGAAAAATGGCCAACTCATTGTGAATGGGAAAAATGTCCCGGAAACCCTGGAATTCTGGGAAATCTGGGAATTTGTAGTATTTGTCAAGGGAAATCCAGCGATTCCCGAGTACACTGAACAGTTTGAAGTTGGAACGGTCTGAAGTAGTTGCCTCAAAAAAGGGTTTGAAAAAAAAAGGAAATTCTCGGAAATCCTGGAATTTTTAAGAGCTTAGTTTGAATGTCCAGGATGAGTGGAATATGTTGAAGGTGGAATGGTTTGAAATCCTGGAATTTTTAAGAGCTTGTACAAATATTAGTTTGAATGTCCAGAATGAGTGGAATATGTTGAAGGTGGAATGGTTTGAATCTGTTGAAAATGTGGAAATGGTGAAAGTTTGAAAAATGGCCAACTCATTGTGAATGGGAAAAAACGTCCCGGAAACCCTGGAATTCTGGGAAATCTGGGAATTTGTAGAATTTGTCAAGGCAAATCCAGCGATTCCCGAGTAGACTGAACAGTTTGAATTTGGAACGGTCTGAATCGGGTGAAAAATGTGGAAGGAGTAGTCGCCTCAAAAAAGGGTTTGAAAAAAAGGAAATTCTGGGTAATTCCTGGAATTTTTAAGAGCTTGTACAAATGTTAGTTTGAATGTCCAGGATGAGTGGAATATGTTGAAGGTGGAATGGTTTGAATCTGTTGAAAATGTGGAAATGGTGAAAGTTTGAAAAATGGCCAACTCATTGTGAATGGGAAAAATGTCCCGGAAACCCTGGAATTCTGGGAAATCTGGGAATTTGTAGTATTTGTCAAGGGAAATCCAGCGATTCCTGAGTAGACTGAACAGTTTGAAGTTGGAACGGTCTGAATCGGGTGAAAAATGTGGAAGGAGTAGTCGCCTCAAAAAAGGGTTTGAAAAAAAAAGGAAATTCTTGGAAATCCTGGAATTTTCAAGAGCTTGTACAAATGTTAGTTTGAATGTCCAGGATGAGTGGAATATGTTGAAGGTGGAATGGTTTGAATCTGTTGAAAATGTGGAAATGGTGAAAGTTTGAAAAATGGCCAACTCATTGTGAATGGAAAAAATGTCCCGGAAACCCTGGAATTCTGGGAAATCTGGGAATTTGTAGAATTTGTCAAGGGAAATCCAGCGATTCCCGAGTAGACTGAACAGTTTGAAGTTGGAACGGTCTGAATCGGGTGAAAAATGTGGAAGGAGTAGTCGCCTCAAAAAAGGGTTTGAAAAAAAGGAAATTCTGGGAAATCCTGGAATTTTTAAGAGCTTGTACAAATGTTAGTTTGAATGTCCAGGATGAGTGGAATATGTTGAAGTTGGAATGGTTTGAATCTGTTGAAAATGTGGAAATGGTGAAAGTTTGAAAAATGGCCAACTCATTGTGAATGGGAAAAATGTCCCGGAAACCCTGGAATTCTGAGAAATCTGGAAATTTGTAGTATTTGTCAAGGGAAATCCAGCGATTCCCGAGTAGACTGAACAGTTTGAAGTTGGAACGGTCTGAATCGGGTGAAAAATGTGGAAGGAGTAGTCGCCTCAAAAAAGGGTTTGAAAAAAAGGAAATTCTGGGTAATTCCTGGAATTTTTAAGAGCTTGTACAAATGTTAGTTTGAATGTGCAGGATGAGTGGAATATGTTGAAGGTGGAATGGTTTGAAATCCTGGAATTTTTAAGAGCTTGTACAAATATTAGTTTGAATGTCCAGAATGAGTGGAATATGTTGAAGGTGGAATGGTTTGAATCTGTTGAAAATGTGGAAATGGTGAAAGTTTGAAAAATGGCCAACTCATTGTGAATGGGAAAAAACGTCCCGGAAACCCTGGAATTCTGGGACATCTGGGAATTTGTAGAATTTGTCAAGGGAAATCCAGCGATTCCCGAGTAGACTGAACAGTTTGAATTTGGAACGGTCTGAATCGGGTGAAAAATGTGGAAGGAGTAGTCGCCTCAAAAAAGGGTTTGAAAAAAAGGAAATTCTGGGTAATTCCTGGAATTTTTAAGAGCTTGTACAAATGTTAGTTTGAATGTCCAGGATGAGTGGAATATGTTGAAGGTGGAATGGTTTGAATCTGTTGAAAATGTGGAAATGGTGAAAGTTTGAAAAATGGCCAACTCATTGTGAATGGGAAAAATGTCCCGGAAACCCTGGAATTCTGGGAAATCTGGGAATTTGTAGTATTTGTCAAGGGAAATCCAGCGATTCCTGAGTAGACTGAACAGTTTGAAGTTGGAACGGTCTGAATCGGGTGAAAAATGTGGAAGGAGTAGTCGCCTCAAAAAAGGGTTTGAAAAAAAAAGGAAATTCTTGGAAATCCTGGAATTTTTAAGAGCTTGTACAAATGTTAGTTTGAATGTCCAGGATGAGTGGAATATGTTGAAGGTGGAATGGTTTGAATCTGTTGAAAATGTGGAAATGGTGAAAGTTTGAAAAATGGCCAACTCATTGTGAATGGGAAAAATGTCCCGGAAACCCTGGAATTCTGGGAAATCTGGGAATTTGTAGAATTTGTCAAGGGAAATCCAGCGATTCCCGAGTAGACTGAACAGTTTGAATTTGGAACGGTCTGAATCGGGTGAAAAATGTGGAAGGAGTAGTCGCCTCAAAAAAGGGTTTGAAAAAAAGGAAATTCTGGGAAATCCTGGAATTTTTAAGAGCTTGTACAAATGTTAGTTTGAATGTCCAGGATGAGTGGAATATGTTGAAGTTGGAATGGTTTGAATCTGTTGAAAATGTGGAAAAGGTGAAAGTTTGAAAAATGGCCAACTCATTGTGAATGGGAAAAATGTCCCGGAAACCCTGGAATTCTGGGAAATCTGGAAATTTGTAGTATTTGTCAAGGGAAATCCAGCGATTCCCGAGTAGACTGAACAGTTTGAAGTTGGAACGGTCTGAATCGGGTGAAAAATGTGGAAGGAGTAGTCGCCTCAAAAAAGGGTTTGAAAAAAAAAGGAAATTCTTGGAAATCCTGGAATTATTAAGAGCTTGTACAAATGTTAGTTTGAATGTCCAGGATGAGTGGAATATGTTGAAGGTGGAATGGTTTGAATCTGTTGAAAATGTGGAAATGGTGAAAGTTTGAAAAATGGCCAACTCATTGTGAATGGGAAAAATGTCCCGGAAACCCTGGAATTCTGGGAAATCTGGGAATTTGTAGAATTTGTCAAGGGAAATCCAGCGATTCCCGAGTAGACTGAACAGTTTGAAGTTGGAACGGTCTGAATCGGGTGAAAAATGTGGAAGGAGTAGTCGCCTCAAAAAAGGGTTTGAAAAAAAGGAAATTCTGGGAAATCCTGGAATTTTTAAGAGCTTGTACAAATGTTAGTTTGAATGTCCAGGATGAGTGGAATATGTTGAAGTTGGAATGGTTTGAATCTGTTGAAAATGTGGAAATGGTGAAAGTTTGAAAAATGGCCAACTCATTGTGAATGGGAAAAATGTCCCGGAAACCCTGGAATTCTGGGAAATCTGGAAATTTTTAGTATTTGTCAAGGGAAATCCAGCGATTCCCGAGTAGACTGAACAGTTTGAAGTTGGAACGGTCTGAATCGGGTGAAAAATGTGGAAGGAGTAGTCGCTTCAAAAAAGGGTTTGAAAAAAAGGAAATTCTGGGAAATCCTGGAATTTTTAAGAGCTTGTACGAATGTTAGTTTGAATGTCGAGGATGACTGGAATATTTTGAAGGTGGAATGATTTGAATCTGTTGAAAATGTGGAAATGGTGAAAGTTTGAAAAATGGCCAACTCATTGGGAATGGGAAAATTTTTTCCTTGAAAACCCGGAATTCTGGGAAATCTGGGTATTTGTGGAATTTGTCAAGGGAAATCCAGCGATTCCCGAGTAGACTGAACAGTTTGAAGTTGGAACGGTCTGAATCGGGTGAAACATGTGGAAGGTAGAGCGCCCCAAATCCTGGAAAGAAGAAGAAAAAGAAGAAGTAGAAAAACTAGATTTGGAAATTCCTGGAAGAATTGCGTGTTGCTGAAGTTGAACTGAAATCCTAGAATGTTTTAAATAATTGTAGAAGTAGAGCACACAATTCTCAAACAGGCTGAATATTTTGAAGTTGGAACAGTTTGAATCAGATGAAAATTGTGGGAATTATGCATACTTGCCAACCCTCCATTTTCCGGGAGACTCCCGAAATTCAGCGCCTCTCCCGAAAACCTCCCGGGACAAATATTCTCCCTAAAATCTCCCGATTTTCAGCCGGAGCTGGAGGCCACGCCCCCTCCAGCTCCATGCGGACCTGAGTGAGGACAGCCTTTTTTCACGACGGGAGGACGACAGGGTGACAAGAATTAAATCATCCAGACTAGAGATAAATTGTATTATTATGTTTATCTTACCTAAAAATAAATATATTTATTAATAAAAAAAAACAAAAAACTAAATACATTTTTACTATATTTTGCTAAAAACATCAAAATGTATTGTATTTTTAAATGTATTTTTTCAGACTCCTTATTACATCCAGCCATAGAATTACCCATTAAAATAAACATATTTGAAATAATTAATTTTAAATTATCATACTAATTCATTTAAAATTACCATATTTAATTATTAAAATAATTGCTTGTTTATCAACAACTTTAGCATTTTATTCATTACATTTTGAAGCTCTCAGAAGCCAAGTTATGTTATATTCCTTAATATTTATTTATGCAAGTTTGAAATATCAATTATCTAAACACAGTTTTGTTTGCATATTTTCAGGATGTATATATATATATATATAAATATATATATATATATATATATATATATATATATATATATATATATATATATATATATACGGTGGCAGAGGGGTTAGTGCATCTGCCTCACAATACGAAGGTCCTGAGTAGTCTTGGGTTCAATCCCGGGCTCGGGATCTTTCTGTGTGGAGTTTGCATGTTCTCCCCGTGACTGCGTGGGTTCCCTCCGGGTACTCCGGCTTCCTCCCACTTCCAAAGACATGCACCTGGGGATAAGTTGATTGGCAACACTAAAATTGGCCCTAGTGTGTGGATGTGAGTGTGAATGTTGTCTGTCTATCTGTGTTGGCCCTGCGATGAGGTGGCGACTTGTCCAGGGTGTACCCCGCCTTACGCCCGATTGTAGCTGAGATAGGCTCCAGCGACCCCCGCGACCCCAAAGGGAATAAGCGGTAGAAAATGGATGGATGGCTGGATATATATATATATATATATATATATACATACATATATATATATATATATATATATATATATTAGAGATGCGCGGATAGGCAATTTATTTCATCCGCAACCGCGTCAGAAAGTCGTCAACCATCCGCCATCCACCCGATGTAACGTTTGATCAGAACTGCACCCGCCCGCCATCCGCCCGTTGTTATATATCTAATATTAATTAAAAAAAAAAAAAAAAAAGGGTGAAAACTACGCGAATTGCACCTTGTGCAGACAAGATTTTTCGATCGGACACGGAGGAATTAGCGATGTAAAAGACCACGTTGGGACAAAAAAACACAAGTCTAATGCCGTTGCTAGCGATACAAGTGGAAAACTTTCAACGTTTTTCGTCGCCCAAACAGATTCTTTGGATGCGATAAATGCCGAAGTTTTATTTACGGAGGCAATAATTGAGCATGGACTTCCAATCGCACTGGCTGATCACATGGGACAGTTAATAATGTAATGCAACCTTTAAAAATCATTACGCGGTGATCGCGATCCCAAAAATAAACTTTTCTTGCATGATAATGTCCAGAAAAATTTGCTTTATATTACTATAGAGTCCTTTTAACGATTGAGTTTGATGGTTTATCACAAACCTTAAATGAAATTCCATGGCCACTGTCCTGCTCTCTATATCAACCAGGGTGAGCCCCACCCCTTTCGTGAGCGCACTGCGAAAGCGGACGAGGCGGGGTGTCGGTGCGGTGGGCGCGGTAGTGACCCTGGACGTGCGTCGGGCCCTTCTCGCGGATCGCCTCAGCTACGGCTCCCGGTGGGGCCCTCTCGGGGGAAGGGGCCTCGGTCCCGGACCCCGGCGAGGCGTCCCTTCTCCGCTCCGTAAAAGTGTCCATCTCTTTTCTTTTTTTTTCTTCTGTTGTGGCATATGCAGCAGGTGCCTGCTCGTTTTTCGTATGTGGGTAACAACATTTAACTATGTATATATATTTCCGAATTGGTTTAACTGCCACCCGCAAAAAAAATAAAAAAAATATCTAATTAATCCGCCCGACCCGACCCGCGAGCGGATAAAATCTTATTGTTTTTAATTTCAACCGCCCGATCCGCGGATAATCCGCGGACTCCGCGGTTGTGTCCGCAAACCGCGCATCTCTAATATATATATATATATATATATATATATATATATATATATATATATATATATATATATATATATATATATATATATATATATATATATATATATATATATATATATGAAATACTTCACTTGGTGAATTCTAGCTGTCAATATACTCCTCCCCTCTTAACCACGCCCCCAACCACGCCCCGCCCCACTCCTGACCACGCCGCCCGCCCCCCCCACCTCCTGAAATCGGAGGTTTCAAGGTTGGCAAGTATGGAATTATGGAACTTTGAAGAATGTCCCATTGATTTAAATGGGAATTTCCCTACAAAATAGTCCTAAAAATACGGTACATTTACAATTTTAAAAACTCACCAATGCTTGTAATGTTTTGTTATGTGATAGGTCTTTGTATTGAATGTCTAAGATTGTACTTTTTTCTGTACTGATCTTGCTGGCTGCAAAACAAATGTTACCTTCTCGTATAGTAAGCTAAGCTAATCTAACCTAAGAGTAAAAAAAAAACAGAAAAACGTTTATTTTTTTAATTTTTTTTTGAGCTAGCAACCTTCCTGTAAGGTTTATTATGCTTTTGGTCCTTAAAGCGTTCTAAAAGCCTTACACTTACAACGCTATTAGCGGTCAACAGCTGATGCTAATAGGCTACAATTGTCTTGTTCATGTTTAATTCTGCAATTCTACCTTCCAGTAAGGTTGAATGAGGAAAAGTGCAGTTTAAAGTCTAACACTTGCAAGAATCCATTCCAACATTAATGCATCGCAACAAATCCCCTATTAAAAATGTATGATTTGTTCAAATCTCACTATCTGTTTTTGTTAATCACTTCCAATGGATCGTTTCACGGATCGTGGTGTGTGTGGTTGCCATCTGTGCGCTGGCAGCATGTGCCCGAGTGCAATTGAAAGGGACGGACTAGCGCGACAGTTGACACACGGCTAAGCAGCTAAGATGCTCCATTGATCTAATTGATCACTGAGGCCGGGATCAATGGCAGTGATCAGCAGGGCTCCAGAGTCCAGAAATGGCGCACAATGACTCCATGCCTTTGTGGAGCCACATTTTGTAGCTCGGGGTTTGCCTTTCACCTAAAGACACCAGCCAAAATTTTGACGTGGTCTCTACAAAGCTCTGGAATTTTAATCGATGTTCTTACGGAAGATTATCCCTCAGATAAGGAGCTAATACAGAAAACCCCCGCTTCATATGGATGGAAGCCTTGTCAACCTTTGAAAGACCCTCCCTTTAGGATTTAAATGTTTTATCTTAGGATCACTCAGGACTCTCTTTGTTCTGATTGATCGAGACTATACCTGCACCAAAAAAAAACACAGTTTTCTCACTATATGTCCAAAAAGTGCTATAACAAAAAGTTATTGATAGTTTTAAAAACACAACTGTTGGAATAATTGTTTGTAAGTTATCACAAAAGAAACGTTGTATTATGAATGCTGTCTTTCGAGGCCTAACAAGAGGAAGAAGGCTCGTGGAAACGCCACTGTGATTTCAACACGGACAGATGGCAGGATCTGCTCAACTTCCAGAGGAACTCTCTTTGAAGTGTTAAACGAACTCTCTCTGAAGTATTTCACAAACTCTCTTCCAACTATTTGGTAACCGAGGTCAACGCTATTTACGACCCGCTGCCCTCTTGAAGTTGCCGTGGTCAGGAGACGGGAGGGGTTATCCATTGTCCTCCAACACCTGCCCCAGCTGGATCCAGGAAGAGCCCAGCCCGAGACATCCTCTTCTTGGACTTCAATGAGACCGAAAACAATGACTGTTTTACATACTTCCTATTTCTAATGAGACATGTGTTGGTGCGTGAACATTGAATATCTAATAAAAGAGGAGACGAAAACCTTCTTCGTCAGAGCGTGGTGCAGGACTGTGCAGAGAGTGCAGTGGCCATGTCTCTCCTCAATATTGAGTCCAAATTGAATTCTGTCTCTGTTTGATTCCTTGCCTTTTGTCTTGTTTAATAGATGTCCTCAGTGTTTGAACGTGACAACAACTGTGGAAAATACCCTTTCACACAGACGCCAACCATTCCGTCTGTTACAGCTCTAATACTGAAACAATTGCTTGGTCGATTTCTTTGGCCACCACTAGGAGACGGTGGCATTCCTATGGAATAACAACAGGAAAAAAACAGGAGTACAGTACAGATCCTGCATGTATGCACCAGTGCATTTTACACAGACGCGATACAAGGTATAGTCACACACTTACGTGCTTTCACAAAGCGACACAGTACGTCACGATTGTATAACTGCTGTATGACGTAGAAAAACTTAAAGGACTCTGTGGAGGGGGGCTGGGCCTCGTTATCTAATCACCTGTCGCCTTTATTAGCAGCAGCCGGGGCGAGACAAGGGGTTGGAGTTGGGAATTGGAGAGAGAGACACACGGACAGAGCCAGAAGAATAATAATAATAAGAAGAAGAAGCCTGTGATTCCCGAATAGGCTGAATATTTTGAAGTTGGAACAGTTTGAATCAGATGACAATTGTGGGAATTATGGAACTGAAGAATGTCCCATTGATTTAAATGGCAATTTCCCCCAAAAATGGAAAATCCTGCAATTTTTTTTAACTTGGAAAACGGGTAGTTCAAATTTCCGAAATAATGGAATGTGTTGAAGGTAGAATGGCTTTGAATAGGTAGAAACATTTGGACAATGGCCAATTCATTTTGAATTGGGAAAAATGTCCCGAAAAACCTGGAATTCTGGGAAATCTGGGAAATTTTTGGTAATTTTTCAAGGGAAATACAGAGATTCCCGAATAGGCTGAACAGTTTGAAGTTGGAACGGTTTGAATCGGGTGAAAAATGTGGAAGGTAGAGCGCGCCAAAATCTGAAGAAGAATAAGAATATGTTTAAATTGAAGAATAAAAAAATTGATGCATTTTGGTGTAGAAAACATATATTTGTACGAATGTTTTGGAGCATTCCCACAACAAATATATGTTAAAAATGGAGGCGGTTAAACACATTGCTTTGCTCCCACATTAACATCCCCCCGCCCACCTTCCACTGTCCATCTGTGGTTCTTGATTGACAGCAGCTGAAGAGAGTAAAAGGGACCTTTGGTGCAGAGATGAGAGGGGAGGCTGCAGGGGTCGAGTCCCCGGGCCCCCGGGGGGGAAGCGGCACATGGGCCTCCTCCTTCCACCTCCACCTCCATCCTGCGGGCCCCGGTGGAGGCGGAGACCACACTGCAAAAAGTGAAATCTAAGTAAGATGAAATATCTCAAATAAGGGTGATATTTGCGTATTTTCTGTCTGATAAGATCATTCTTCTCACTAAGCAGATTTTATGTTAGAGTGTTTTACTTGTTTTAAGTGTTTTGGTCCTAAATGATCTCAGTAAGATATTACAGCTTGTTGCTGAGATTTGATGACCTATATTGAGTAAAACACGCTTGAAACTAGAATATCAATTGTTGCAAAGCTGTGTCATCAACAACTACTTTTTTAAAGTAATATTTTTTTATTTCAAGCATTAAATAAAAAATCCTGACTTTGACACAATTGTGTCTCATAATCAAAACAAATGACAGCCAAATGGACTTTGCTGTGTTTATTTTCAATGAAACAATAGAAAATAGGTACTCATATAGTAGTACAGTTGGCACAGTACAGTAAACTGACAGTTAATATTTAAACATTTAACATTTCTAACAATTTTGAACAGAAATAGTTCATGCACATTCAGATAAATTCTTCAAAATTACAATTAAAAAAATTTGGCCGGGGGCCGGGCTGTATATATGCACTAATTGACTAAAAGAGCACACACTTGGCGCGATGATGTCATGTTATCCATGGAAAAATGCATTTTTAGACCATATGACTTGCCTGAGCGGCTAGGAGACCCCGAGAGTAACAAGCGCTTGCCTTGTTGCCTTTCCATTAAGAACAATAAATTAGTTTTTAGTACCGTATTTTTCGGAGTATAAGTCGCACCGGAGTATAAGTCGCACCAGCCAAAATTGCATAATAAAGAAGTAAAAAATCATATATAAGTCGCACTGGAGTATAAGTCGCATTTCTTGGGGAAATATTTGATAAAAGCCAACAGCAAGAATAGACATTTGAAAGGCAATTTAAAATAAATCAAGAATAGTGAACAACAGGCTGAATAAGTGTACGTTATATGAGGCATAAATAACCAACTGGTATGTTAACGTACATGTTATGGTAAGAGTCATTCAAATAACTATAACATATAGAACATGCTATACGTTTACCAAACAATCTGTCACTCCTAATCGCTAAATCCCATGAAATCTTATACGTCTAGTCTCTTACGTGAATGAGATCAATAATATTATTTGATATTTTACAATAATGTGTTAATCATTTCACACATAAGTCGCTCCTGAGTATAAGTCGCACCCCCGGCCAAACTATGAAAAAAACTCCTTATTATAGTCCGAAAAATACGGTACTCATATAGTAGTACAAATGGCACAGTACAGTAAACTGACAGTTAATATTTAAACATTTAACATTTCAAACAATTTTGAACAGAAATAGTTCATGCACATTCAGATAAATTCTTCAAAATTACAATTAAAAAAATTTGGCCGGGGCCGGGCTGTATATATGCGCACTAATTGACTGAAAGAGCACACACTTGGCGCGATTATGTCATGTTATCCATGGAAAAATGCATTTTTAGACCATATGATTTGCCTGAGCGGCTAGGAGACCCCGAGAGTAACAAGCGCTTGCCTTGTTGCCTTTCCATTAAGAACTATAAACTAGTTTTTAGTATAAATTTGCTGGTTTCAAGAAATGAGTGCATATCATTATGTCAAGATAATGGCACTAGCATTTACTTCATTTAAAGGGGAACATTATCACAATTTCAGAAGGGTTAAAACCATTAAAAATCAGTTCCCAGTGGCTTATTTTATTTTTCGAAGTTTTTTTTCAAAATTTTACCCATCACGCAATATCCCTAAAAAAAGCTTCAAAGCGCCTGATTTTAACCATCGTTATATACACCCGTCCATTTTCCTGTGACGTCACATAGTGATGCCAACACAAACAAACATGGCGGAAAGAACAGCAAGCTATAGCGACATTAGCTCGGATTCAGACTCGGATTTCAGCGGTTTAAGCGATTCAACAGATGACGCATGTATTGAAACGGATGGTTGTAGTGTGGAGGCAGGTAGCGAAAACGAAATTGAAGAAGAAACTGAAGCTATTGAGCCATATCGGTTTGAACCGTATGCAAGCGAAACCGACGAAAACGACACGACAGCCAGCGACACGGGAGAAAGCGAGGACGAATTCGGCGATCGCCTTCTAACCAACGATTGGTATGTGTTTGTTTGGCATTAAAGGAAACTAACAACTATGAACTAGGTTTACAGCATATGAAATACATTTGGCAACAACATGCACTTTGAGAGTGCAGACAGCACAGTTTTCATCAATTAATATATTCTGTAGACATACCCTCATCCGCTCTCTTTTTTCCTGAAAGCTGATCTGTCCAGTTTTGGAGTTGATGTCAGCAGGCCAGGGAAGCTAGGGTCGATATTGTTCTCTTGATCATCTTCGGTGGCATAAGGGACGGTGTGAGCCAAGACATCCAGGGGGTTTAGCTCGCTCGTCTGCGGGAACAAACTGCCGCCATTGCTTGCCGTGCTACCGAGGTCCTTTGTCCCTGAATTGCTCACACACTCCGGCAGATTCAATGGGGGTCTGGCGGCAGATTTCTTTGACTTTATGGTTGGAAATGCATCTGCTTTGAGTGTCGCAGGATATCCACACATTCTTGCCATCTCTGTCGTAGCATAGCTTTCGTCGGTAAAGTGTGCGGAACAAATTTCTTGCCACTTTCGCATCTTTGGGCCACTGGTGCAACTTGAATCCGTCCCTGTCGGTGTTGTTACACCCTCCGACAACACACCGACGAGGCATGATGTCTCCAAGGTACGGAAAACAGTCGAAAAAAACGGAAAATAACAGAGCTGATTTGACTCGGTGTTTGAGAAAATGTCGGATTGCTTCCCGATGTGACGTCACTTTGTGACGTCATCGGTCCGAGAGCGAATTATAGAAAGGCGTTTAATTCGTCAAAATTCACCCATTTAGAGTTGGGAAATCGGTTAAAAAAATATATGGTCTTTTTTCTGCAACATCAAGTTATATATTGACGCTTACATAGGTCTGGTGGTAATGTTCCCCTTTAAGAATATTTTTCAACATATTGAGCAAAAATGTCTATTTTTTTCTACCAAGAAAAGTGCACTTGTTATTAGTGAGAATATACTTATTTTAAGGTATTTTGGGGTTCATTGATGCTAGTTAATTTGAATTGTTTTGGAAAGTCTTGACAAGCCAAATGTTCTTGTTCTATTGGCAGATAATTTTGCTTAATTCAAGTAAAATACCCCAAATTTTTGTATTTTTTGTTTCTCGTTTTTGAACACTGACTTTTTGCAGTGCACACAGGTCCGAGGGAAGGACGCTGGCGATCATCGCCACATGTCAACGCTTAAAGTCAACCGCTGTTGTGGCGCCAGTGACAGAGGCGTAAACAGGAAGCTGTTGAATATAGTCATGGGTGTTGCACATTTGCATGAGACGTATAGGCAGGGAGGCATCTGCACCGGGAGGAATGTGCAGGCTATAAAACATTCCCATTACTGCCGCACTAAATCTGTCCCTCAGCCTCTGATAGTGTCGTCTGCACTGGGAGACGCCACTCAAAGCACATGTTGAGTGAAAGCTGCTTTGTCTTTTCTTGCAAATATATTGTTATGAATTTTACAGTGTGGTGTTCGGGTCTGTGGGACCCGTTTTCATTTTTTATTCAAAGAAAAATGATACAATTAATAAATTTTTCAAACTGAGACTCACTGACTTTGGCTCATTTTCTGTGAAGAACATATTTTAGATTACATATTTAATAAGATGTCCGGGTCCACTGGACCCGGGGCTAATAGAAGTGTGGAAATGGATGTTCTGTGTACCACACACACACACACACACACATACACACACACACAGCAGGCAGTTGCGTTTTGGACCAGTTGTTCCTCCCAGGGAATTCAAGTCACAAGTCGCTCCCAAGCTCTTTACGACACTTAAAGCTGAGTTGAAAAACCACCAGAGACAGAATAGGTATTTTGTAATATATTTGCAAAGCTTTGCATATATATATATATATATATACATTTAGACCAGTCCAGTATAGAACATTCTATCGCGCCGCCAAGATGGTCTGTCCCCCCTCGACCAAAACCCCTCTCCTCTTAAGTCTCTCTTCCTCCCCCCCCTGGCAGTCATGTCTCTCTAGCCAAAACAAATGCTTATTATCGCTCTCTCTAACATTCCTCACTTCAAGGTTAAGCACACAGTTTTGCAGACAACCAAAAGACCACATTTGGAAGAAAAACACTAGCTGTTTTGCAATATGATTATGAAATAAAAGAAGTAACACTTAAATTCGGATATATGTAAATATCTGCCTCCGACAGTACACAGAACATCAGAGGGTCAAATGTGCGAGAAAATGAGAGCAGACAAACAATGTTGCAACCTTGTGTGGGAACCGCAGGTGCAGAAACACAAAAGAAGAATCCCTGTGGGATGCAGAAACTGGCAGAGTAATTTTCTGTGTAACGTTCATATTGTTGTTACTCAGCCAGCGTTTGTGGGTCTGATGGACCCGTTGCTTTTTGTGGCTTTTAATGCCTCACAATCAAACACTTGTATGTTAAAATACTGAACAGATGTTTATTGGGATAAGGGAAAAATCCCACAAATGCTGGCTACCTGTTCCACTCAGGATTGAATACAAAGTCTCCCTACTAACTCACCAGTGCCTCCATGGAAATGCCCCCCTCTACCTCAAATAACTACTCACCCCCAAATCCTCCACACGACACCTCCGCTCCGGACAGGCTAACCTCCTCCAACCTCCGAGTACAAATCTACGAACAAT